>NC_056733.1:1972497293-1972797293 GCF_019279795.1 Protopterus annectens
TATAGAACTGATATATTTCTTATCAGTAATACAGCTGACATGTTCTAACAGCCTAGTTTTAAAACATGTGTTACTGTCCCCCACATAAAATATGTTACAAGGCCATCTAAGAGCATTCTCTATACACCTACCTCTTGAATGTACAGACTTCAACATGTCTCCCAGCCATTCCCCTCAGCAGGAATTACAGCACTAAATAATGATAGACCAGTATACCTATCCACCTACTACTGTATGACATCTGAACAAAGCCTGACATAATTGGTGGACAGAAGCCCAAATACATGGCCATACATGAAATATTGCTGTTATACACTGAGAAAGTTGCCGGTGTTACAGTGTTTGTTGTAACATATCTTTTCTGAGGGATATAAAGTCAGAAAAACAAACGGATGTTACCATCTACATAATGCAATCACCAGAGTATGCTACTGATTTGCCAAGGACAACAGCTGTCTGGGGAACAGCCCATACATAACAAGCTAACCTGTGGCCATTATGTGGATGGCCTACAGTTGAGAGCTATGCAGAGACAGAACTTTGTCAGACTGAAACCCATGCAGAAGTAGCATGTGCAGACAAACTAGCAGTATTCCAAACATATAACAGCAATACTCATATTCTTCGCCTAAGTCTTGAACCTTCACCACCATATAGTTGGCTTGTCTCCACAAGTCTTGTTGTAAGAGGTGGTAGCTCACACAACTCCAGGTTGTCTTTCTCACAAGTAAGGGAAAGAGCCAATGCCCACATGGAGTACTCATTTATAGGAGTGTGTTGCTATGACATTGGCTATTGGAAGAGCTACACAGCTGCTCTGCATGCAATTAGCAAGTGGGAACCCCAATAGGTGCACAGCTCATCATCTGGTCATGAGCATCACCTACAAAAGCCATGCTGCCACCTATTCAAACCAGCTCTATCCCTGTAGTGCACAGAGAGAGAGAGAGAGAGAGAGAGAGAAATAACAAATGAAACAAAAAGTGGAAAAGAGAAGAAAGAAAAAAGTAAGTGGAACATGTAATCAAGTAACTGAATGTAGTACTTGGTCTGTAATAATGGGAAATATGATTTGGAGGAATATATGTCCCAACAAGACGTGCTGTACTAATGTCCTGCTAAACAGCTACTATGGCCATAGCATCTGGCCCTCTCTGCAGTGGGAGATATCAAATACATGCCTCTCAACTGTACAGATCTTCACAGAATGTCCACATTTTACCATCATGTATTTTTGTCTGTTCCTCCTGAGGTCTGTACTTTTCTGGCAAATAGCTGAGGATTGAAGTCATGAGCTAATGACAAACACTTGAGTTTAAGACTCCACATCCTTAAGAATATTCATTGTTATGCTAAATGTATCATTCTACAAACTTCCTATGTTTGTAACAGGTATATTTAAAATCTATCCCTATTTATCCCCCCATCATTTTAGGCATTGTCCAGCTGTGATGCTCTGAGAGGTTGTGAGGTGGGATCACAGCCCAGGAGCCTGACTCACCTGGGAAAGGACAGCTCATATATGACCACGAAAGGGGTGTCTGTCAAACAGTTGTGACTGTGCCACTGCTAGGCCAGTTAATGGGATGTTTTCCATATCCATGTTAACTGTGATTATGAGTTTGACACATGTTTGCCTTGTAAAGCTAAGACACCTATAGAGGGCATGTGCACAGTACTGTGGCAGACATGTGTGTTGAACTGCATGTGATATATTGAATTAATAGCATTCAACTGTACAGTGTTCCGCTGGACAATAGGCACATTTGTGACTGATATCTGTAGTCACATACACATATACCTGTGTTATGTCAGACAAACCATTGACAGGTCTGTGAGTAATGGCATTGTAACATAATACCCTACTTATGATTGTTGGACATCTTCCAGGTTATCACAGTGATGTCAAATCCTACTGTGCAATCAATGTACTAATGTATGGTGCAGCTATATTAATACAGTATCAATACTGATGTCCCTTTTGACACCCATGTATGTGTGCCATTTTCCAGACATACTGCTGTAACAGGTTGAGAAGTATGACTGAGCAGCACGACTGTATATACAGTGTGCCATACCAACATTCAACAGAAATGTATACCAGGTATCCCCTGAGCACATCTATGTATGCATATGTTCAGCCGGAAGGCACAAAACTAATCACATGCCAGTTAAATAGGTTGTGCATGTTGCACATGTGTGTAATATCAGTGTCAGTGCATACAACAGACATATATGTGTACAGCTACTGGTGGTTGCATTGCCTTGACACTGATGTGGGTACTGCAGTAGGCATGATTATCAGGTATTAATCAGAGAAGTATCCACCTGTGTTATGACCCTCTGTCCATGCCTAACACTACCAGCTATATCATCACCTATATGCAGTGGATATCACAAGTGTACACATCCCTGTTGGAATGCCATGTTTGTATTCTATATGACAATCAGACCAAAGAAGATAATTTCATAATGTTTCTCATCTTGAATGTGACCCCTAACCTGTACAATTCCATTGAACTGCAGTTAAAGGTGTTTCTAGGAAGGTGAACAACTATTGCCAAGGGAAGATGTGCCATGATGTTAGAGTCCAGACCAAGACGGATGAATGCTGTAACCATCTCAAGAGGTGCATACACAAGTTTAAGGGTGTGCACACTCATTCAACTGGCTTATTGTACTGAGTATTATTTCCATATGACAGACAGGTGGGAACTGTTATGAAATGAGTTACTGTGGTGTCATGTTCCAATTGCACAAATACCAGGCAGTGTATCAGGGGTGTGTACCCTTTATATCCACTGTAGCTGTATGAACACAGCAGTACCTGACCTGTATATCCAGCCTCCACCAAGGTAGAGTAATCCCCTTTGGTGGACAGCAGCAATACACAAACCACATAATAGGTTGCTACATTGGCTGTACAGGGATACATAGGTTCAGGCAACAACTTTGAAGCAAGTCTACCTATATCTGAGCAAGCAGGTATGTTCATAGGTGACGTCCTGTAAGGCTGATTATGACTATGAATCAGACATATCCACACCACCATAGACAATTGCAACCGTGTCTCCACATATGTTGTAAGTCTCAAATGAAACAACACAATTCATCCTGTACTGGGGGTAAAGAACACCTCATACACACATGCCGTGGATATAGGCAACCTGCATCACACAAGTTAGGTGGGAACATCGCCACCCTGTCCACCCCAGTCATACATGGAGATATGCACATCAACCACACTCCTCCCCTCAGCAATGGTGAGCATGTACATATTGCCTACTGATGGCAACAGCAGCACATCTCCATGGGGCATAATAACATCAGTGTCTACCTCCTACATGAACTCAGGCATGTGCTCAGAGCTCCATCACACACCACAGTCAAACACAGATTTGCCACCATACACACACCATCCACATGGAAGATGACCACTGTCAACCATCTACACAGAAATGAATGGAGGATAGAGGATTATGCACTCAAGTGTCCAACACTGGGGGGAATAAGATAGCTCAGGGACAGGCATGTAATGCAAGATGTTACAGTCATGATAGCTTGGGGGGGGGGGGTTCCAATGTAGTGTCGATTATTTGCAAGTAATAGCCACTGTTGATGTGCATTTTGACAACTTTATGAGGTACTGTGACCTTTTCCTGTTTATGTCTTCCAGGTAACATGCAGAGTGCTCGCCTACCAGCATTTTCTGTCGGGGAAACAGACATCATCACCCAATATGTGATTGGACATTATGCCCTGTCATGTGGACAGAGAGCAGTAGATGTGCGGGAGAGGACTGCCCTGTGGAACAATGTGGTCCACAGGGTAAATGTTGCTGGCCTACACAGCAGAACTTATGTGCATGTGCAGCATCGGCCATTGACTTCAAATGCCATGACCATCAATGGGCTGCTGCTGTAGCAAGGGACATGCTAGCCACAGGTGGGGGCCCAGCCATCCAGCCCCCACTGACACCCACCGAGGAACTTCTCACCATACTTGAGCCACATGCCGAACGCACAAGCCATGATGCTGAAGGAAGCATTGTGGAGGTGGGTTGCACACATGCATTGGATGAGGAGCATGCAGGTAAGGGCCCAGTGGGGATTAGTACACTAATGTATCAGACATACATGTATCTGTATTGTATCTACATGCATGTGTCAGGTTCGATTGCAGTTGTGGATGGGGTTTTCTAATGCATAGAGGTGCACATCTATGGTGAGGACAGGACATTGTGTATTATTGCAGTTAGTACTGTAGATGTGCAGACATGCTGCATCCATCCTATAGCAAGGCCACGTGTGCATCTCTCACAACTACCTTGGGCCCTCTTGTCTGCATATGGGACAGTGGCCTGAAGCTGGTGAGTATTATATTATTCTGTTGTTGCCTGGCAATACCCCAGGCATGTGAAGCGCATGCAATTTACCATGCATGCAACCATCAGTAATAGCTATATTGCTTTATGTAATAGCTATATTGCTTGTTGTGCATGTTCACTTGTGCTGGGATTAACTGTATTACATCACAGTGGTCACCACTGAGCATTATCTGACGTGAATTCAACATTCCTGTAGCTTACCTCACAACTTGTCAGTGCCAAGACATCTGGACAGAGGCCAGCAAATTGCACTGGACAAACGGCCTAAGGTAAGATCATGCGTGACACATTACTGGTATACAGTGGATATAAATTGTGTACGCACCCCTCTTAAGATGCAAGGTGTTCCTGTTACATACTAATTAGGACCACAATATGACAGTCCACATCTCTTCCAGCCTTTAATGTGACCCCTAACAGGTACAGTTCACTTATAAAACCAAGCATCTGTACTAATGTATTGCACCTACAAGGCAGGCCACCTGTGATGGCGGCAGACGTCCTTTCAGCATGATGTTTCAGTCAGGTATGATACCTCATGCTGCCATATGTGTCAGTACACTCAGTGTGGCCTATTTGGCTAGAATACCCCTTACATGGGCATTGTTAAGGCACACAGACCACTTCCGATCACATATAAGTTTCAAACATATGGATATTCCAGGCACATCTGTACAGAGGACTGTACAATGGTTTAACCTGCTGCATGTGAGGCAGATGCTGTCACCACACTATATAAAGTAATGGCAGTGGGAGGTGGTCACCAGCTGTGTATGGTATACACATCAAAATGGTATAAGTCACACATGACATGATCCTCTCACACACACACACACACACACACACACACACACACACACACACACACACACACACACACACACACACACACACACACACACACTAACAGTTGCCAGCATTAAGATTAGAACTCCTGCCTATTTAAGCATTCTTACTATAGTGCTACACAGGTATGAAATGCGCCACAGAACCTATACATTTCAACCTCTTCCAAAGGTACTTCTAAGGTGGATGACATCAACGGGTCTACTAAATTGGAGTGAAGGGAAGTGTAAAAGGTAGTATACAGATCAAAAATGGTATGAGTCAGACAGTACACGATTTACACACACATACATACATTTGCCAGTACTGGGATTAGAACTCCTGCCTATCTAGGTACTCCTACTATAGTGCTACTCAGTTATCAGATGTGGCACAGAGTTTATAGATTGCCATCTCTTCCAAAGGTACTTCTAAGGTGGATGACATCAATAGGTCTACTAAATTGGAGTGAAGGGAAGTGTAAAGGGTAGTACACAGGTCAAAAACATAATGAGCCAGACAGTACATGATTCACACACACTTGCCAGTATTGGGATTAGACCTCCTGCCTATCTAAGTATTTCTACTATAATGCTATACAGTTATGAGACGCATCACAGAGCTTATACATTTCCAACTCAAACAAAGGTACTTGTGAGGTGCATGACATCAACAGGTCTACTAAATTGGAGTGAAAGGAAGTGTAAAGGGTAGTACACAGGTCAAAAATGGTAAGAGCCAGATAGTACATGACACACACACATACATACACACACACACACACACACACACACACACACACACACACACACACACACACACACACACACACACACACACACACACACACACACACACACACACACACACACACACGTGCGCGCGCGCACACACACAAACACACATACATACACACACACACACACACACACACACACACCACACACACACACACACGCACACACACACACACACACACACACACACACCTGCCAGTATTGGGATTAGAACTCCTGTCTATCTAGGTATGTCTACTATAGTGCTATGCAGTTACCGCATGTACTACAGAGCTTACTGAGCTTTCACATGGCCAAAGCTGCTAACTGCACAGCTGCGGTAAAGTATTACAGGTGGCAGACAGTCTGCCTTCTGTTTCACATGTACATCGTGCCAGTTCTTTCTGTCTTGTACTTCAGTTAGCATTATGTCTTGGCACTTCAACATGTTATTATATCATGAAGTGTGGCACATCTGTGAGCCACCAGCAGTACACGTAATCACAGATGTCACCCCAGTACTTACTAGTTATGTCCACCCCTCCTGGCATGTTTGAAGGGCGGTTATCTGTGCTTTCACCCATTAACCTGGTGCACGTGTCCATTCTGGGGCACTATTGCAACTGCCGCATGTACACAGACAACCCTCCCCTCTAAACTCCAAACACTCAGACCTGTGAGGGTTACCCTTATATCACCCAATGTGGACATATGCACAAATACTGGACTAGCAGGTCAAGAGGATAAGATCAACATCTGCATCACACCATGTGGAACACATAGCTCACCATGACACCCACTTTGACAGCCATGACATACAGTGAAAAGCCACACACCCACCATCCCAGAGGCACTCGATGGACATCTACCCACACAGCACAGACCAGCTAGGCAGACACCCACTCAGACACCGCAACATGGCACATGCCAAGGGGCACTTATTTAACCTACACAATGTGCCCCCAATCTAAACCCCTAAGGCTAACCACCCTGCACAATACAGTGATCATGGGTAATGTAATAATGAGGTACACACATTCCACTGACTAGGTTGAATATGGAGCAGGTAACAGCCAAATATCAATCACATGCCAGCATCTAACACATGACACAGCCAGTCATGTCATTCCACAACAACTAAGAGTATCACTCTGTATCCATTTGGGTGTGATTGACTTGGGACACACCTCCCTGGACTACATGACAAGAGACATGGTTGAACTCTCTGATTATGTGGTCCAGGCAGGTGTGACAGTAGCCCTGGGCAGTGTACCACTGTTACCCAGAATGATGCTGTGGTACTATCAACAGATGGTTGACTGAAACATTGACTTACATGTTATGTGTCATTCTCAGGGGAGCCAGGATCTCTCTGCTTGGGATGGCATGACTGACAGAACCCAATGACTTGCCATGGATGTCCTACATCTGTCACCGCTGGGTTGCCAGGTACTGGCTACGTGTCTTGCCACCCCTATGGTGCCTTATTAGGCAGTGTT
Organism: Protopterus annectens; assembly: GCF_019279795.1. NCBI lineage: Eukaryota > Metazoa > Chordata > Ceratodontiformes > Protopteridae > Protopterus > Protopterus annectens. Next base: position 1,972,504,781 of record NC_056733.1, read on the forward strand.
CCTAATGTTATTACCACCATAACAGCTAAACATGTATGCAATCTGAGGGTCATGCCACTCAACAGTGGACATCTAACTGTCAGGATGCAGTCACTCATAGCAGTTGGAGTGGAGGACACATGTCTACTGTAATGGAGAGCTGGTTCACAGCAGCAGACAGCAGACCTGCAGTATCAGGCTATGATGCATTCCACAGCTATCAGCCCCCAAACATGGACCACACCACACCTCCACAGGTGGTGTTGTCTCCATATTCATTATGGATAGGAGCACCTCCAGACTAGTATCCCATCATAATGCATTGGAGTTACTTCCAGTACAACTGCCTTAGGGTAATAGTGCAATCCAAACCATAGCCTGTTATGGGTACACGTCTATGTCCCTAGACTTTCAATTCAAATTCCTCAACACCCTGCCATCTCTGATGGTTCAATGCAACCCTGACATAGTACAAGTCTTCAACTACCCCTCCTTCACCTGGGGAATGTAGCCAATCACTAGTACAGTGGCCCAACACTTCTGGGATTCATACTTTTCATTGCCCTAGACCAGCTCATACTGACCCCTGGTAGAGGATGCAACAACCTTGACCTGTGTTGACCACTTAAATATTGGACCTTTGCTCATCCCCAGATGTCAATCCCTGCATGGTGAGATTCACACAGGCTGTAATCAACATGAAACTCAACATGTCAGCAACACCCCCCACAAAGATAACCACCTGGCAAAAACTCTCCAAAGCTGACTTTGCAGCCATGAAAACAGGAGTGGATGTCTTCATTGCACCCATGGCAATGGGATGTAGCTGCATGACTGTGGAATCATACACATAGGCACTGTACAAACAGGTACATGAATAAAACTTATCAATAGCCAACAGGCAAAAAACAATGAACAAAACTGAAAAAATAAAAAACGATCACTGCCATGAGTAAAACGAAACACTGTTTTAATGCATCCATACGACTAAGCGCTTTCACATTCCTTTACATAGGATTCTTCAGAGTCATTTTAAACAGACAACTTACTTCACCTAAAACTTATGAATGCATAGTACAAGCCAGAGCCAACAGAACCCAGACACTGTCCTCCAAACATTGGGAGACAATGTGATGGTCCCCTGCCATTACTAAAGTGTACATCAGGAGGAGGACACTGTTGCAGGGAAAGGTAGTGTCCCATGACTGCTGAACTCCATTATTAGCCTTAAACACAACTTTGGATCTCTCGTGGAGTCCCCGACAGACATCTATGGCAGCTGAGATGCAGCAGGCACTGATGACAGTCACATCACCCTTGATAGTTACATCAACAGCCTCCACAGCATTAAACACAAGTGCTGTGAGTTACTGCACAAAGCTAATACCTATTATGAGACAACAGATATTAGTCACAGTCTTGGCAAAACATTCAGAGCCAGCTTTACCCCTCTCTCCCCACACGAGTGAAGTTCTGAGTGAATGTGTTCTCACATGATGTATCCCATTTCCATTCTAGGCATCTGTGTTTCACCAGGATGTGGCCTTGCAGCAAGGCCACAGGGTATGGCAGTGTGTTATAGGCAGGGTACAGTATGTGCAAGATAATTCCCGGTCTGTAACACAGTGATTGCATATGCTGCACAGATTATATGGCTGAGGGTTGTACATAGGTACATGTTGATGTACAGTATCTGTTGTAGAATGGAGAATGGTACATGTTCTGATTTGGACACACATCCAGTTGCTAATAACCACAGCTACAGGGGATATTCATCAACCAAACACAGTGGGATTATTATTCACACACACACACACACACACACACACACACACACACACACACACACACACACACACACACTTGCCAGTACTAAATGCCATAGGTTCATTGTTTCATAGGTGTGTAGTATGTGAATGGGCCTGAAGGCTCTAAAAGGCTAGCCCAAGGGAATACCTTGGCATTAGGCCACATGACAATAGTCCCCAGTGTGGCTCAGGAGTATAGTCACTGGAGTGGTCCCCAGAGGTGGGTATTGTATTCCCCATCCACTCGTCCAGGTGTCTGTTGTGGGTGGCCAGTGATGTGCACTGCTTCCTATGTATGTGATCTATATTCCATAACATGGGCAGTGTCTGGGTTGTGCACATGTCCCACTTGCATGTTCTTTGACATGTGGAAGTGTGCTTGAGGTCTCTGGGACATGTTGTGTGGACAGATTGGTATCTTCTAATGTCGCATTCCTGACATCATTTGGAGAGACCTGGCTATGTAACTGAGCTAGTGATTGCACCTGCATTGACAATATGATACTGGTATTCAGTGGAGTTAGTGGCATCTGTCCATACAGGGAATGTGTATAAGGCATGGTATTCCCTTTGTGGGGTACATTTGAAGACTCTACAGTTGTTGCAGGCATCCAGTGGGGAACATGGCAAAAAAGCCACTGTACACATTTATTGGGCTATGAGGGGATGGAACAGGGTGCCATGTCCCTTTACTTGCTGGATAACATACACTCAGTCAGGAGATGTAACACATCATACTTTCTGATGTCAGTGGCACTGTTGTGGTCAACAGGCATGTAGTCCACTGCAATCACACTGTGGGTACTATCTGTGAGGCAATATGCAGGGGAACTAACAATATAGTGGTTGTTGCCTAGCCAAGTGTGTTTGTGTATGCTACGTGGGTGGAGAGTAGTCTCTGAGTAATAGAAGGGTTGCTTATATTGTTGACTAATCCATACTGTCGCATTTAGAGCTGTGGATTGTCTACACCAACCTCTACTGTGTTTGACAATTGTTGGCCTTGTAATGTGGACATTGTGACATATACTAGATCCTCAACATAGCCACAAGGATTCCAAATCAGAAAGAAACCTGCTCGCAAATAGGACCTAAACGCAATTTTATTTAATTTTGTACAAACAAGCAAAACAGCGTTTTCGCTACTCTCACTAGGTAGCTTCTTCAGAGGCTAAAAAGGGTGCAAAATCAGCGCTCTTTAAATACTACGGGTACTTACAAATAAGACCCTTCCTTCACATGTTTATTAGATTAAATTCGGTCACTACAATCAATGTGATTGTAATCCAATAGTGACAGAAAACAAACTTAATATAGCAAAAAGCCACTTCAATACAATAAAATACAATAATTAAAACATACAATTACTCGTGTATAAAGAGCATAATAAGTCACATGTAATTGCACATTAAAAAGTGTACAAACTTTTAAGCACTTATACAAGTCAAGGCTAAAGGAATAGAAGTGTACTCACACAATAATTAATTAGTTGTGTTCACCATACATACAAGTAAAAACCTACAAGCAGTAGGTTAAATGGCATACTACCCTAAAAGTATATGGCAGCCTAAAAAGGCCTATTTAAGTTGGTATTAAAATTTAAAAATATAAACAATAAGTGGACAACTTGTAAGAAACAGTAGACAACCTTATATTAACTACATGTACAAGTTATTCACAAGCATGGCAAAAGAAGTCATGCCTCATCCCACCGCAAAAATAAAACAGTAAAAACCATTTAAAGCCTTTCAAAGCTTAAGCAAAAATAAAAATAAAAAATTTGTTCATACTCATCTCAAGTATGATTTTAGCTTTAGGAAGGGAGCTATATTGCAACTTTTGTTCAGACCTGGTGCATTAAAATCATCCAGTTTAAGTTGCCATAAAAGCTCTCGAGTTTCTAATACAATAGAAGTGGGACCTCCTCTAAGAGGGGTTGGTAGGTGGTCAATTCCCATGAAAACAAAAGAGTGCCCTGGGAAGGAATCAATATGTTTGGCCAATGCATTTTCGCACTTCTTGTTTCTAATAGCGTACAAGTGCTGATAAATCCTATCTTTAAACCTTCTATCCGTCTTACCGACATAGAAGGCAGGACAACATGTGCAAAATGCTGTGTAAATGATCGATCTAGTGTCACATTTTATTCTATGGCCAATAATGTATTTCCTTCCTGCTATACAAAAGGTGCTGCCAGTTTTTATGTGAGTACAAAAGTTGCATGCTCCACAAGCAAACGACCCCTTTGTCCTAGAGTAATCATCGCCAAATGAACTACTTTGTAACAAGTCTTTGATGTTTCTCCCTCTCCTAAAAACCACAATAGGTTTCTCACCCAATTTATTAATCATCAACGCATTACTGGAAATAAAAAAACAATTCTTATACAAAATGTTTTGTATGGCATGCGAATTCAGACTAAATGTCGAAATAAAACTGCATGGGTACTCATTTTGTAGAGAAGATACTGGGAGCTCAGTAGGATCAGGTGAATTCACATTTTCAAAAGGAATCACACTTTGCACAGTATCAGTAGTCAAAGGGGACAAAGGTGAAAGAAGAGGTTTATAAAAACCACAAGATCTTTTATTCATCACTTCATCCATTATGTCCTCAACTAGTCGCTGTGGGTAACCACGGTTACTAAAAAGATCTCTCAACATTTCACACTCTAGTATAAAATCAGCCAATTCACTACACATCCTCACCGCCCTAACTAGTTGCCCTTTTACAATAGCTTTTTTATGCTTAAAGGGATGCAAACTAGTATAGTGGAGAAAAGAATTCACATACGTATCCTTTCTAAAGATAACAGATTTTAAGGAACCCGATGTTCCTACCCTAGATAATTTAACATCAAGGTAGTTGGTCCCTTCAACGTCAAAATGGTAGGTAAATCTAAGAAAGGCAGTGGTAGAATTCAAGTAGTGGGCAAAAGAATGTGCTAAAGCAGCATCACCCTTAAAAAGGATGAAAATATCATCCAGAAAACGGGTGTAGTAAACTATTTTACCTTTCCATTCAGCGTTGTTGAGAACAAAATTTCTTTCCCAGTATGTCATGAACAAGTTGGCCATGGCTGCTCCACATGGGGAGCCCATGGCCACTCCTTGCCTCTGAATGCATATGTCTCTCTCGAACATAAAGAAATTTGAAGACAAGATGATATCCAGTAATTCAGTGATGTTATTAATGTCACTTTTTGGTGCCCCAAGATCATTCAAAAGCAAGTCAATCCACTCTAGGGCTTCCTGGTGTGGAATGGATGTATATAAATCCACCACATCGATGGTCAAAAAGTTAATGTCAGCATCTAGTGTTATTTTATTCAAATTGGATAAGAAAGACCATGAATCTTTGCAGATACTAGGTATGAGCTCCACATACTTGGTCAACAATGAATCAACATATTTAGAACAAGGGTAGGTAATGGATGACCTGCCGTCAATTAGAGCTCTCATTGGGGGGTCCCCAAGGTTCTTATGGACCTTGGGGATCCCAAACATAACAGGAGTCCTAGCATACAAGATGTCAATGTATTTCAGAGTATCTTCATCTATTCTACCACTAATAAACAGATCCCTAAACTAACCCCTAATCCTGTTTGAGCAAGTATTCATCTCATTAGTAGAAGAAATTTCATAAGATTCAGCATCTAGGACCTTATGCATTCTCTCAACATAGTCCCTTTGCTCAAAGATGGCTAGGCCTCCCCCCTTGTCTGGTTTAATAATCCTGACACCAGAAGAACGCAATTCGCTAAGAGCTAACAATTGCTCTTTAGAAATATTGAACTGGTTACAGGTGGAATCAGGATTCTTCATCATAAATCTGATATCTTAAAGCCACATGTAAAGGTGGATTGAATACACTCGGGAGCTTCAATTTGGGAGCAGATGGTCGTGTAGTGTCATAAAACAGTAATTTTAGATTTAATTTCCTAACATAGCATTTAAGGTCAATCAAGACCCTAGCTACATCACATTTCCTAGAAGGAACAAAGGTGTTACCCAAAGACAGAAGCTCCACTAGTTCTGGTTCCAATAGGAGGGTAGAGAAGTTATAGATAGTAAAGTCACCCCTTTTGTTAAAAATGATTTTTGGGGTAACCTCCGTAACTTCACCTGTCTTAGTACCTAGTGGTTCCAATTCCTGTTCCCCCTCCGTTGTCTTTGGTTGTTCCTGTTCCCTAAAAAAAACATTATCCCCATTTTGGTCACAATTAGAATCAAGGTTATGTGCTAAAGCAGATGTTTCATTCTGCCCACCACTCTTGTCCTGCCTATTTCTATTCCTATTACTTCTACGAAGAGGTTGTTCATCTCTAACCCTAGTGGCATGCCCTGATGTATTAACTGACTCTACCATGTCCTCTGCTTCCATTGGGTCCAATATCTCCTCCCTAGAGGCAGTATTAGCAACACTACATAAATTAGGGAAAGCCTTATCCTTAGAATAAGCAAGTCTATCCCTATATAGTTTTTTAGACTTATTAGACTTGAGTTTGACCATGTACGTGTCAATACTTGAAAAGATACGGGCATGGTCATACTTAAATTGTAGAAAAGCACTATTAATTTTAACTTCCTCATCCAAATCACAAACTTCTTTAGTTAGTTCATCAATACAAAAAGAATAATGTTTGACAAGCAATTCCAACAGTTGTAAACCTTGTGTCTGGAATAATAGTCTCAAGTCTGTCAAAAAAGCGTTACTATTTAGGAAACTCGAGGGAGCAAAATTGTTCCTTAAGCCCTTAGGAATAATACCCTCGTTTAGACATTGTTTAAAATAAGCAACTTCAAGTTGCATTTTTCTCAGTTTAAGAGTCTTAGAGTCCAGTAGCTTTAATTTGTCAGTTAAACAGTCAGGAAAGTTATCACAAGAACTTTGGTTCTGCACCGACGAAGCATCATTAAAAGGCTTTGTAAATAGCAAAAAGTCACCTGTATTAGAAATCCATTCGGATATCGGTGCTACGCCAATAAGTGCCTCTTCCCGACCATTTGCAGCTATACGTGAATTAGGTTGCAGGTTAGAAGACTCGCCCACAAGAGTATTTGTAAAAGAAGCGGCCATTCTAATCGGTTGCGCCGCCGGTATAGATCCCTGGGTGCTTGTAAAGCATCTGCTTGCAGCACTTCGATTGTTTAAAGTATCCACATTGTCACAAGCCCGTAATGGGTATGTTCTCTCCAAAACAGAGAAGCATTCGTTTAGGGCTTCAATCTTTTGCGTCAGCGTCAAGAGCAGGTTAGGTACACCGGTAACATCCAAGTTAGATGGTTCCAACATAACAGGGCTAGCAGGACTCTCCATAGACTTGGAATCAACGAAAAAACAGCAACAAACTTGGTTAAATCCACACACCAACGTAGCCACAAGGATTCCAAATCAGAAAGAAACCTGCTCGCAAATAGGACCTAAACGCAATTTTATTTAATTTTGTACAAACAAGCAAAACAGCGTTTTCGCTACTCTCACTAGGTAGCTTCTTCAGAGGCTAAAAAGGGCGCAAAATCAGCGCTCTTTAAATACTACGGGTACTTACAAATAAGACCCTTCCTGACGTTGAAGGGACCAACTACCTTGATGTTAAATTATCTAGGGTAGGAACATCGGGTTCCTTAAAATCTGTTATCTTTAGAAAGGATACGTATGTGAATTCTTTTCTCCACTATACTAGTTTGCATCCCTTTAAGCATAAAAAAGCTATTGTAAAAGGGCAACTAGTTAGGGCGGTGAGGATGTGTAGTGAATTGGCTGATTTTATACTAGAGTGTGAAATGTTGAGAGATCTTTTTAGTAACCGTGGTTACCCACAGCGACTAGTTGAGGACATAATGGATGAAGTGATGAATAAAAGATCTTGTGGTTTTTATAAACCTCTTCTTTCACCTTTGTCCCCTTTGACTACTGATACTGTGCAAAGTGTGATTCCTTTTGAAAATGTGAATTCACCTGATCCTACTGAGCTCCCAGTATCTTCTCTACAAAATGAGTACCCATGCAGTTTTATTTCGACATTTAGTCTGAATTCGCATGCCATACAAAACATTTTGTATAAGAATTGTTTTTTTATTTCCAGTAATGCATTGATGATTAATAAATTGGGTGAGAAACCTATTGTGGTTTTTAGGAGAGGGAGAAACATCAAAGACTTGTTACAAAGTAGTTCATTTGGCGATGATTACTCTAGGACAAAGGGGTCGTTTGCTTGTGGAGCATGCAACTTTTGTACTCACATAAAAACTGGCAGCACCTTTTGTATAGCAGGAAGGAAATACATTATTGGCCATAGAATAAAATGTGACACTAGATCGATCATTTACACAGCATTTTGCACATGTTGTCCTGCCTTCTACGTCGGTAAGACGGATAGAAGGTTTAAAGATAGGATTTATCAGCACTTGTACGCTATTAGAAACAAGAAGTGCGAAAATGCATTGGCCAAACATATTGATTCCTTCCCAGGGCACTCTTTTGTTTTCATGGGAATTGACCACCTACCAACCCCTCTTAGAGGAGGTCCCACTTCTATTGTATTAGAAACTCGAGAGCTTTTATGGCAACTTAAACTGGATGCTTTTAATGCACCAGGTCTGAACGAAAGTTGCAATATAGCTCCCTTCCTAAAGCTAAAATCATACTTGAGATGAGTATGAAAAAATTTTTTATTTTTATTTTTGCTTAAGCTTTGAAAGGCTTTAAATGGTTTTTACTGTTTTATTTTTGCGGTGGGATGAGGCATGACTTCTTTTGCCATGCTTGTGAATAACTTGTACATGTAGTTAATATAAGGTTGTCTACTGTTGCTTACAAGTTGTCCACTTATTGTTTATATTTTTAAATTTTAATACCAACTTAAATAGGCCTTTTTAGGCTGCCATATACTTTTAGGGTAGTATGCCATTTAACCTACTGCTTGTAGGCGGTTACTTGTATGTATGGTGAACACAACTAATTAATTATTGTGTGAGTACACTTCTATTCCTTTAGCCTTGACTTGTATAAGTGCTTAAAAGTTTGTACACTTTTTAATGTACAATTACATGTGACTTATTATGCTCTTTATACACGAGTAATTGTATGTTTTAATTATTGTATTTTATTGTATTGAAGTGGCTTTTTGCTATATTAAGTTTGTTTTCTGTCACTATTGGATTACAATCACATTGATTGTAGTGACCGAATTTAATCTAATAAACATGTGAAGGAAGGGTCTTATTTGTAAGTACCCGTAGTATTTAAAGAGCGCTGATTTCGCGCCCTTTTTAGCCTCTGAAGAAGCTACCTAGTGAGAGTAGCAAAAACGCTGTTTTGCTTGTTTGTACAAAATTAAATAAAATTGCATTTAGGTCCTATTTGCGAGCAGGTTTCTTTCTGATTTGGAATCCTTGTGGCTACGTTGGTGTGTGGATTTAACCAAGTTTGTTGCTGTTTTTTCGTAGATCCTCAACATAATAATTTAGCAAAACCCGCCCCCCAACAGATCCTGTTATTACACAATCACACCAACCCCCACACAGGATACTGATGCAATAACTACACACCCTTGCCAGTACTGAGTTTCAAACCCCTACCTAGCTTTGCCTTGCATTTATCGCATGCACCACAGAGCTTATAGGATGGATGCTGTCTCAAGGTACTTCTAAGGTGACGAACATCACCAGCCCTTGTAAATACAGGCATTGGGTGATGTAGTGGGTGAGAGATTCCAAAAAATATTTTACCCTACACACACATTTACATCTGCTAGGGATAGGGTTGCCACCTTCGTTCACGGCTAAAACCGGAGCCACGCCACGCCCCTCGCGTCACCAGTAACTCCGCCCGCCCCACCCCCTCTCCTGCCAACAATACCGCCCATTTTGTGATGTCACAACAGCATCACTCAACGGGAACGCCCTCTTTTTTTGTTCCCGCCGCCTGCTTTTGGCTGATTTGCTATGCTTTTCTGTAAGAAAAGCATAGTAAATCAGCCGATCAACGGGAACGCCCTCTTTTTTTGCTCCCGCCGCCTGCTTTTGGCTGATTTGCTATGCTTTTCTGTAAGAAAAGCATAGTAAATCAGCTGATTTACAAACTCCGATAGTCTGTTTCCTTTTTGAAACAGAATACCAGAGTTTGTACAGTGTTTTCTGGACTACCGGAGAATCAGTTTGATTTCCTGATAGTCCGGAAAAAAAACGAAGGGGTGGCAAGCCTAGCTAGGGATGAGGTTGAAACCTCTATCTAACTATCTTTTCTGACCATTATGTTACACATTTACCACATGCACCACTGACCTTACATGGTTTAAGGCTGCCAACAGGTACTTCTAAGGTGGATGATATCTGCAGGACTGCTAAAATCAAGCACTAAGATGTGTACTGGGTGTAAATGGGGCCAAAATCTTTGAAGTATGGACAAACATATGTACACACACAAACACTTGCCACGGATGAGATTCAAACCCATACCTATGTAGTTATTGCTACTACAGTGTACCACATTTATCGCATGCACCATTGAGCTTATAGGATGGACGTTGTCCAAAGGTACTTCTAAGGTGAGGAACATCACCATCCCTTGTAAATACTGGCATTGGATGATGCAGTGGGTGAGAGATTCTAAAAAATATTTTACCGTACACGCACATTTACATTTGCCAGGGGTGAGGTTCAAACCTCTATATAACTATCTTTTCAGACCATTTTATTACACATTTACCACATGCACCACCAATCTTACATGGTTTAGGGTTGCCAACAGGTACTTCTAAGGTGGATGATATCTGCAGGACTGCTAATGTCAGGCACTGAGATGTGTACTGGGTGTAAATGGGGCCAAAATCTTTAAGGTACAGACATACATATGTACACACACAAACACTTGTCAGGGATGAGATTCAAACCCCATACCTATGTAGTTATTGCTACTACATTGTTCCATGTTTATCGCAAGTGGAATGGAGCTTACATGTTGGAGAGCTGTGCAAAGGTATCTTTGAAGGTGAGTGACATCAGCAGCAGTGCTAAAGGAGGTGGAAGGGAAGCGTTGTAAGTGTGAATGACCACAAAATCAGGTCTCTACAGGGATACACACACTCTCTCACACAAACTCATTTACACGGTTGCCAGGATTAGGATTGGAACACCTACCTAACTAGTTTGCTACACTATAGTATTACACAGTTATCACAAGCGCCATGGAGCTTATATGTTGGAGAACTGTCCAAAGGTATTTTTGAAGGTGAGTCATATCAGCAGCAGTGCTGAAGGAGGGGTATGGGAGATTTAGTGAGTGTGAATGGCCTCAACCACATTCATCTAGGAACACACACACACACAACTTTACATTTGACAGGACTGAGATTACAACTGCTACATGGACATCTATTTGTACTGTAGTGTTACACAGTTATCACAAGCACCACTGACACTATAGGGCTGAGGGCTAACCAAAGGTATTTCTGTTCTGCAGTGAATGACATCAGCACATTATGATATATAAGCCAATGGGATGTGTAGTGGGTGGTACAGGCCTCATAATGCGATTTTCTCTGTCACTGTCTGTCTTTCTCTTCCCCACGTCTCTGTGTGCGTATGTTTGACATATTATATTATGTTGGCCTTAGATATGTGCGTGTATTCCTATCCAATGTGTGTGTGTGAAGTATCAATGGTGTACAATTTGGTGTGTGTGCACGGACAGCTGAGAATAACCAATATCTGTAGTCCACTGTGTTGTGAGACATGGGTTTCACTTCTCTAAGTGTAGGAGCATGCCCAGTATGACCTTCTATATTGAGTTTGTGCATCCATTCCAGGGAGGGTTGGACTCCATTTCAGGGTTTTGTGTGCTACAGCTACACCTAGCAAACTGTTTCTGCAGGATATCTGTAGATAGGTTGCCAATACACAATGGGCTTAACATACAGGTGATACTGTAACTATTGCTGTCTGTGCTGCTTGTGTGACATGTTTGGTTGTAGCATAGATATTCTGACAGATGTACTGTTTTACACTGTGATGTGTCATGTCATCAACTACTGGCAGTTATCATTCTTTGTTCACAGTTATTTACCGGGAAATACAAGATGAATGAAGCTGAGACCAATATTCTGAGGCATATAGATTACCCATTCTGGCACACACCTGCCATTGTGGAGGGGTAGCTACAGACAATAGACTGCGGGTTCTGTGTAAATGGTGCAGCACCTTGTTAGTATGCTGGATGGGGTTCCCCTCCTTGTACTTTCTCAACTTCACAGAATGGCCATATCCTGCTGGGGCCATACCTCTCAGTTGTGCAGATACACCCAGGTTATTCAGAGGCAAGACTCATATATTTGGTCAGTTTATCTTCACATTGTGGTTTACAAGTGGTTTTTGTGGCTATTCATTCATGGGTTTGCAGTCGGGAGTGGTATGGGCGGACATTAGAGATTCAGACTTCACACACTCCATGACATCCATGCTTTTACACCCCCCCCTCTGTTATTCTCTCCTCCACCTAACATTATGTAAGCAATATCTCAGAGGTATCCCTATAGTTGGGCCTTTATCCCAATAGTATTTATGGCGTGATCCGCAATCCTTGCAGTAGGACATGGGGAGGCATGCTACTGGCATTTGTCAACATGGCCTTGCACTTGTTTTCTATTTACTGTTAGGTTTTTAGTTGGGACCCCCTGACATTCCATACATTGGCACTATGGGTGAGGCATGGGCTTTGCCAGTGGACGGTAGGCCATTTGAGAGTGCTGCAAGCCATCTATTACTGCATTTCTACATGGGATTGTGGGGGGGTGGTGCACACCTGTAGACTTTAACATTTGAAATGGCTGTACTGGTATTTCTGTTACTCTGTTTGCTTCCATTTCATATTGTATTGTGACCTATCATGCAGACAGGAGGCATATCAGTAGAGTATACATGTTAGATCTTAACGGCATATATTTCAGTTTCAGACGTCTTACCCTTCAGAACTGGAATGCCACTGTCAGACCTGTTGTAGTATGTCTGTGTAGGTCTGGTGGGGGGCTGTTCACCATTGCTATCATTTGGGGGCCTTAGCCCAGAATTTCTTCATGGTCATCTACACCTGTCCTGCTGGGTGAGGCTGGTGGTGGATATGTGGTCCTCATTGACATCCATGTATGTGACCTATTGACACCCACAGTTTTTTGGGACATCACATGTACTGCAGTGGGGGTTGTTACCTTGTGTAGCGCTGCCTATTATGTTGACACCAGTATTTGTTATGAATTTCATGCTATCCCATATAGCTGTCTGCTGCTATCCTATTCAACCATCTAATTCTCTTGCATGCTTGCATCCATATCATACATACAAGTATGAGAACATACCACTCCATTCAGTAATTGATAGGAAGAGTGACTTACCTTGTTGCTAGGCCAGTATTGAGGACAGTGCTGGAGGGCTGACTATGTTGGATGCACATAGTACACTCCTTGTACATGGTAAAGCACAGGTAGTGTCATGTTTGGCATCCCTTTTATTGTATGTGCAAGTCAGAGAGAGGTATCAGTCTCCATGTCCCTACAGTGTCAGTGTATGTGCTATTAATTGCCTCTTTGCCAAGGCCTGGGCATACTGTGCACGCCTCCTTCTGCCTACAGGGGCAGGCTCAGGATGTTCCTCCTCTGAGTCCCTCTGTGCCTGTGCTGGCCTTGGCAATGGTGGGGGTTGTGTGGCCCTGCCCCATGCTGTTCCTGCTGCAGCTGTTTCTGCAGGATCATATTGTGTAGCATGGCACATACTATGAACATTTGTGTACATGTAGCTGGAGAGTACTGCAAGGCTCCACCAGATATGTCAAGGCAGCAGAACTATGACTTGAGCATCCCAAACACATGCTCTACAGTGATCCTGGTTTGTGTGTGAGCCTCATTATGGTGTTCTTGTTTGGGTGTGTGTTCATTTCTGAATGGTGCCATCAGGCATGGCTCCAAGTGAATAGCCAGCATCCCCCACTAGATGGCCATATGGGATGTCCCCCCTGGAAAACACCTGATACAGCTGTGAGCAATGCCAGATGTGGGAGTCGTGATAGTTTAGGTTCATAGGTAGGTACTAGGCTATCTGCCCAAAGGCATTTATAAGCCTAGCCAGAATGTGTTGGCTTTCGCCACCCCCTTAGATTAGTTCCCTGTGCCTCTGTCCAGCAGAGCCATTGAAGTGATCCCTGGGGTAAACTTTCTCTTTCCCATCCACTCATCGAGGTTTGTCTTGAAGAGGGTTAGTGAGGAGCTCTGCCTAATGTAGATTGGAATCTTGTTCCAGAGCATGGGAAGTCTCTGGGACAGGACTCTATCCCTCCAGCATGTCATATTTATGGTTGTGGTGAGGTTTAGATCCCTGGAGTGTGTGGCCCAAGGGGATATAGTTTACTTTAGGTGGAGCATGTCCATCAATTCTGGATTGGACATGACTTGTATGTCAGGCAGAGATCACCTCTGGGTAGGCAGTATGCAACTGAGTACAGCTGAAGTTTCTTCAGTCGAGCTGCATAGGGCATTTGCTTGAGGCCAGTGATCCTCTTGGTGAGGTACTTCTATGGTCTTTCCAATTGTTGCAGGTGTCTTGTAAGGTACATCCCAAATGGGGCATTGTACTCTATGATGGGTCTGATGAGTGATGCATAGAGGGGCCCAATGACCTCTTTCGATCTGGATGCAAACCCTTTTGTGATTAGGTGGGCCACATAGAAGGATTTTCTAACCACTTTGGCAAATTATCAAAGGAGAGGGTACTATCTACTTGGGTCTCCAGATCCCTTATTACGTCTTCCATATTTAGGGGGCTACCACCTATGTGGTAGTTTGTGGGTACTTTGTTTTTTTCCAAAGGGAATGACTATGCACTTTTTGGCATTTAGCTTGAGGCCATGGTTTTGACACCAAGTGTCTGTCTCAGTGAGACCCTTTTGGAGGATGTCTGTGTAAGCCAGAGAGTCAATTATAGCCCCTACTTTGCAGTCATCTGTGAACATGGTCAGCCATAGTCCTCATGTGCTTGCCTGTACATCTGAGAAGTATATGCCGAACAGGAGGGGTCCTAGGACTGAGCAGTGGGGAACGCCACTTGTAACTGGTTTACAGTCAGACCTAGCTCCTGCAACTCTTACCATGTGGGTTATGTCCGTGAGCCAGTTGGCAACCCATCTCGTGACGTAGGGGTTTATGCTCAGGCTGGTGAGCTTGTCTATAACACCTGAGTGGGGAATGGAGTTGACATCCTTTGCAAGGTCTAGGTAGGCTGTGTGGACCACCCTTCCCTCGTCTATAGCCTTGGTAACTGTCTCAAAGAAGTCCACCAGGTTTAGGAGGCATGATCTTCCCTTAACAAAGCCGAACTGGGTACGGTCCAGTGTTTGGAGGTTTCCAATGTCTCTGTTAATGAGATCCATGATGATGCACTCCATACCTTTGCAGGGCTGCCAGCACTCACATTCATGAAAATGCCCTGGGCATCGCACATGACCTGGAGGTTGATGGAGGGGAAGCCCTTGCGGTTTATGTACACCCTGTCCCACTCACCGGGTGGTGCTTTGATGTGGATGTGCGTGCAAGTCTATAGCACCAACTACCTCAGGGTATTCTGCTATACTGTGGAAGAGATGCATACATGTGGTCAGCACCTCAAGGGTGGTGGGGAAATATATGTGCATATTGGCATGTTGTGTCATGGCATCCAGGAACTGGTGGAGTTCCCTGGATGCTGATACCTGTGAGACCCCCATGATATTCCCAGTTGGTCTTTGGAAGGTACCTGTGGCTAGTATTCTTAAGCCTAGACATACATTGGTATGCACTGGGATGGGTTCCCCTCTATTAGTTCTGTGTGTAAGGCATGGCCACCACAGCTGAATGATTTACTGTAGAATGTCCCTGTCCACCCTATAGCACTCTACTATCTCCAGCTCATGTAGGCACTGGTAGGTTACCCTGGGTCTGTACACTCTCCTCCTCCTCCTCACTGTGGGTCAGTTGTCAGCATTCTCCTCCTCACCACCCTCAGTCTTTAGCACATATTGATGGAGTAAAGCAGCAGCAGCCTTTAACATTTTTAGTTAGTTTTGCCAGTTAAAAATCCCCCGTCTGTGTACACCGGTGGTGTAGAGTTTCTGGCAAAAAAACAGTCTGTAGGGTGTTTGCATAGTTTATATTAGTGTGCTGGGCTGCTGCATGTGTAATTGGCTGATTCTGATACATTCCATCTGGCAGCTATGCTAGTTCTCCTTGATTGCCTTCCTAGTGCTGTTTCCCTTTCCCAGTTCCTCCCTATTTAAGTCCTGAGGTGCGCCATGCATACCCAGTGCTCAAATGTAAACAGTGCTGCCATTTCCTTTTTTTTTTTTTTTTTTTTCTGTTTAAAACCTGGTGTGAGGCACGCACACCCGTTTAGGCTATGTACACGCTGCTCAGGCACATCTGACACACTCCCTTCCTTAGCTGTGCTTAGCTAAGGGCAAACATGGGCCACAGAGCTCCAATGAGCTTACAGCAAGCATGACACACCCCCTTATGAAGTTATTGAGCTCTTAAACTTGCACTGTTGTATTGCTGCACCTACACGGTTAGGTACAAGCTGACACTTTGAAGAAATCTGTGATTCAGTATAACTCCCCTCATCTGCATACCCCAGTGTGTAAGTCCTTAGTTACTGCATTTAGATGGACCCTTTCACCTTGACAACCAGTGCTCCCTGGTATTGTTTACATTCTGCATGCCACTGACTATAATGGCAAAATGCAGAATTATCTTAAAATTTACTTTTGTCTTTTTAAATATTTTTACTCTAAGTTTTAACGGCCATGATCGGCCAAAAAAAAAGTTTAATTTTATAAAAAAGTAAACTGTTATTAATGCCAATGGCCTTATATTTGGCCATTGGCATGTGTGTTTGACTGTCATACATGCTTTCCATGAGCTGTCCTGCCTCCATTTGCTCAGATGCAGAAATTTATTTTATTTTATTTATTTATTTTACATTTGTTAACCGGGCTAGTCTGGCTGGATACATTGTCCATTTTCAGCAGAGGCCCGAGGAGAAAAGCTCCATTAACAGACTAGTAAATTACAATAAAAAGAACAACAATCAAAATCACAATCAACACAGAACCAATCATACAAAAAATGTAAACATACAAGCAAATAAAAGACAAAGTTGTTATTGGTGTAGTGAAATGCAGAAATATTATAACAAGAAAAAAACAAAGGAGAGGCAACATTATTTAGTAGAAATTGCTATAATAAGACTGACTCGTAAGGGAGAAGAATTGAAATAAGTTGACAGATAGAGAGTCAAATGAACTGTACACTATTTACAATTTAGAATAGAACAACTTTTGCCAGAGCACTAGTATAGGAGCGAGATAAGCATAGAAGAGATTTGCATAAAGTTAGAAAAAGAAGAGATGACAAATTGCGTAGTTATAGCATATAGTAGGAGCAAAAAGTGAAAGAAAGTACTGCAGGTGGGTTAGGATAGGGAAAAAATCAAAGGTTGAGAACAACCAGTAGGAGTGAAAAAAAAAGGGGGGACTAGAAATAGGGGACTATATTTCTGAGCTCAGTCAGGATTAGAGCATGGGCAAAGCCAGTGGGTTTGTAAGTGGTTTCTTATTTGTTTTTTGAAAAGGTGAGATGAGCCCAGGGTGGTCAGGTGTATGGGAAGTTTGTTCCAATATGATCCTACAGTGTTGGCAAATAAGGAGTCACCTGCTTTATTGTGGGATTTGAGAGTAGTTACTAGAAGCTTACTGGCTGAGCGAAGGGAAGTGAGATTTTTATAAGGGGTGATGAGGTTATTAAGTATGGGTGTGTTGGATGGGTAATGTAGAATTTTATAAGTGATGACTAATTGTTGTAGAAGTATTATGTTCTGAAGTTCTAGCCAATTGAGTTTTTTTAGATTGAGACAGTGATGAGTACGGAAAGGGGAACCTGTGGCAAACCTGGCAATACTATGGTATGCTGTGTTAAGTTTTGAAGGTTAGCTCTTGAAAGGTTGATAAAAGATGGAGAGGCATACAATAGTGTGGAGATGAGGTGAGTTTGGGCGAGAGACACTCGGGTAGTGGCAGTAAGAAAAGGCTTTAGTCTGTAGAGGGTACCTATTTTTTTATTAACAGTCTTGATGGTAAGATCAATGTGGTAGTCAAAGCTTAGCTGATTGTCTATAGTAACGCCTAGTAGTTTAGTGGAACAGTCAGGTTTGATGATAGTGCCATTACAGGACATAATGGAAAATGAGATTGGGGCAGATTTAAGGGTGGGGGTGAAAAGTAGTAATTTAGTTTTTTTGGGATTAAGGAGGCGACAGATGTGTTGGAACCATTTTTCTGCTGCTGTAAAGACTTTTTGGGTGGAGGAGTTGAGTTCTTCTGGAGATAAAGCAGAGCAGATGAGAGTGGAATCATCAGCATACTGTATACAAGTGGTTGTAGGAAGTGAAGTTGGTAGGTTATTAATAAAAATGGAGAAAAGGAGGGGGCCTAAGATGGAACCTTGTGGGACACCAATAGTGATAGGGAGCTGAGAGGATAGATGGCTGTCCCAGAGGACTGCTTGTTTTCTATCTTTCAAGTAGGAGTCAAACCACTGTAGTACAGATGGATCAAGTGAGAGGGATTTTAAAGTATCTAGGAGAAGTTGATGGTTCACCATGTCGAAAGCTTTTGAGAGGTCAAGGAATAATGCAGAGGAGTAGAGGTTATTATTGCGATTTTTGTTGATCACGTCTGTGAAGGAGAGGAGGGCAGTGGAAGTACTGTGGTGGGGCCTAAAACCATGTTGTGAGTCTACGAGTAGGTTATTTTGCAAGAGATGATACAGGAGCTGATGGTGAATGCAACGTTCCATAATTTTAGATAGTGGGGATAGAAGGGCTATTGGTCGGTAATTAGAAAGTTAGTTGGAGTTACCTCCTTTATGGAGGGGAATGATATGGGAGATTTTCCAGCAGGATGGGATGGTAGATTCAGTTATAGTTCTGTTAATTAATATGGAGATTGGGTAAGCTAGTTCAGCTGCTGCTAGTTGTAGATATTCAGCTGGAAGTTTGTCAGCTGAAGGGGTGCAAGGTTTAAGTTTAGAGAGTTACTAACTGAATACATTTCTGCTCTGACACTGTTCCTGCATGGAGTCCAGCCAGCTTCGTGGATCACAAAATCACCTAATTTGCATGTTTTTTACCAGCAAATGTGGTGATTTGCATCCCGCACAGCTTTCCGTGCAGGAAGAGTGTAGGGCCGTTTGTGCACATGAAAATGGCACTTTCCTGGATTGCTCGGCGGCCATTTTCCATGCAGGAGCTCATACACTGTTCCTGCATGGAAACCGGCCGTTCGTGAATCCCGGGAATTATATATGCAAAATCTAGCAATTAACTCTGGTCTCAAAACAATAGAAAGAATTTGCTGGCCCAGACATCACGTCTCCGAGTTTGAGATCAAACTCATGCAGTGCTTGACTTATCAGCTTTCTTCCAGCAGAGCGCACTGTGGTTACATTTTTGAAGCTCAGTACAACATAGCTTAATCATAACATATATTCCTCTTTTACATTTGTAAAACCAGCCTGTGGATTATATTAATATTTACAAATCACATAGAATTATTTACAAGATTCTATATGGCTGGGCTGGCAGCCTTTCAGTTTTTCACACAAGCCTTTAAGTGTTAGAGAATACTAATTGAAGTTTTTTCTAGACTAATGGAAACCTTTTTATGTTGGATTTTCTAAAAGACTGAATTGATTTTTTTTTTGTCATTTCATGTAATAAATAATGAAAATAAAAAGATTTGCGCTAGGGCACCACGTTCCAAAAACCACAAAAAACAATAATATAAGTCCCATAAACAGGAACATGGAGGCTTAATACATCTGTTTCTGCTTTTTGTATTTTTAACTTTATCTGCCTTTTCTTAAAGTTCCAATACGTATTTAGCTCACTGCTTTCTCTTATTGTAATACCAAGCTGAAACATTGTTATGTAAATGTGTTTTCACTGAGTCGATTGGGATAACATCACCATTATTATTAAAATATAAGAACTGTTATATGTTTATTAGAAATTTCTCTTTAAAATCACTTAATTTTTATATAGAATAGCAGTCTATTATGCAAAGCCAATTTCTAGGGATTATCACTGTTATGTAAGTAAAGGCAGTGCGTGCGCGTGTGTGTGTGTGTGTGTGTGTGTGTGTGTGTGTGTGTGTGTGTGTGTGTGTGTGTGTGTGTGTCTTTTGAGGACAAGAACTCCACCTCTAAAATACTAAGGACTGCACATCTGAAATACCATAGGTTTTACCACGTGTCCTCCAAGGAGTAATTTGAAAGTACCAAGGCACAGTTATTTTCACAAGGACCTGTGTGTACCTCCAAGGAGTAAGGACCTCTTCACCTTTGAAAAAACTCCTAAAATCAAGTTGCAAATGCACTTCTGTGCTTCCTATCTTTTTAAAAATATTTTGTTAAATGGCAAACCAAGGAGCAGTGCCTATTTTTTTGCAAATAAAGACAAAGAAGCCAACTCTGTCCCCCTGACTAAAAGGAGCAGTTCACTGATTACAGTCAGTCATTAATGCCACTCATTAGAATTTCATAGTTTATTGTTGCTCAAAAAATATATGCAGATGAAAAATCTGTTGTGTTAACTTTTTTAAAGTGATTTAGAGTATTCTGCCACTTATGTGTCTTGGTTTGCAGAAAATTTCTGATTTTTGTCACATTTTGTATGCCCTGACCCTCATTAACTGTTCTACTAGGTTATACAGAGAACTAAATATCTAAACTTTTAATGAGTTGCTTTATGTGGCCAGGTTACAGGGTTTGATTCCTTTTACCATCATTTCCCTTCTATGTGACTTTAGAGAAGTCATTTAACTACAAAGTATTACCAGGTCACCCATGTAAAGGCAAAATATCTCCAGTGGGCTTACCCAGTTAACAAATAAGAAAAATAAAATTCTGACAAATCACTAAGGATTACAGTCAGTCAATAATGTCAGCCATTAGAGTAACATGGTTCTTATTGTTTCAAAATGCATATCCATTCATCACATGTTGTTCTGCTAACTTTTTAAGTGAATTAGTATTGTCTGGTACTTGAGCCTCTATGCTGTTAACAAAAGTATTGGTGTAGTCAAGAGTATGGTGTTTGAATTCTATCACCTCAATTTACCTGCTGCCTGATTTTGAGCAAGTAACTTAGCACTCTTGGGTTGTCCTTGAAAAAAAAACACTTTGTATAGTGTTTTTACCTGGTTAATAAATAAATAAAAGAAAATAATATTTAAAAGTCGTCCCTTTGAGGGTTTTGTTACCTCCTCAATATTTTGGCTTTGCCCAGAACTCCTGAGCAAAGAACTTGAGAAGTATTTGATCTGATCGTTGTAAAATGTGTGTCTTTCTGACAAATTGTTGTGGATTGCAGTCACTAAACAGTGATAAAACATGTAAGTTTCAGACTTTGTATCCTTCAGAAAATCCTTGCTAATGCAAATATTCTTATTCTACCAACTTTCTAAGTATATAACATAAATGTTTTAAATCTCTTCCTGATGATGGGACTTGTCCTGGACTTTTAAACTAATAGGTAGTCAACAACATGGCTATAACTGCTGGGTTTGGGAGGTATCTGTGGGAAAAAAAATGACTGACTCTGCTTAGTTAATGAAGTTAAATAGTCATTAGTCTGTCTTTGCAGGACTATCATGTATTTGTGTAAACAAAATGGAATACTTTACTCTGGCCATTTTATCAGACTCAGATACGTGATGTGTATACACTCAAAACAGTGTCTATAATTTATGGGTATGGATATCGGTAGATTATAATGACAAGATTTAAGATTTTCAGTAGCCTATTATGGTTAAATGTTCCAAAATGGATAATTCTGCTATTATTGGTTAGAAAAGTTTGTTTTTCATACTGAAAAAAAATGTTCAACAAATTTAAAACACATTCTAACAAATATTCCAGTATTAAGCAAGAAATACAGTTTAAATTAATCAGGAAGGTAAATAAAAAAAAAACACACACACATGAATTTATGCATGGTTGTAAAAATGTGTACAGTGGGTCCAAGATTCACTAAATCTGCCACTGCTTGTGCTTTATGTATTTTAAATACTTAGACAAACAATTTCTTCCTGCCATTGTTAAGGTCATTTGCATTTAAAGAAACACTTTAAAGAAGTCATCTTGTATCATTCACATTCATGCTACTAATTGTTAATTCATGGTCTCCATAATAACTTAGATCACTGGAATAAGAAAGTTCAATTTATTTAACATAAACACTAGAAGCAAAGAATTAACAAACCTAAAGATAACTAAACTAGTTCCTTTTAATGGAACTTAAGGATCCTCGTTTGAATAGGAATCTCATTCAAACTGCTCCTTTCATACTTTTTTTTTACAGGGTTATACTCATTTGGCTATTTGCCCTTACTTTAAATAAGTAGGCCACTATATACATAATGAAATATATGTTTTATGCAGATTATTAGATAGTATTTAATAATAATAATAATAATACACATTAATTTATCTTTCAGACCTCCATGCAAATAAACACACACACACCCACACACACACACACACACACACACACACACACACACACACACACACAGACACATATATATATATATATATATATATATATATATATATATATATATATATATATATATATATACTTACATACATACACACACATACACACACACACGCGCGCACGCACACACACACACACACACACACACACACACACACACACACACGTATATATAGTTCTACTTAAAATATGTCCAGTCTTTAGTTTTATAGGTAGTTTGTTAGGCATGTGATCAAGTAGGCTATTGATGAACGTATCCAAGTTTGCAAATTGCCCAAGAGCAATCTCTGGTTATTGACCCACTCAGAATCATATGCTAGGCAAATGGTGGCTAAGGGAATCAAACTCTAGACCACAGGAAATAGTTCAACAACAGCTCATAGCCTTAAATCTCTAACTGCCTAATAATATGCTCTCTTCAACATCCACATTTTAGTTCCCTCAAGACTGCTTAATTTTTATAAGTAATATCACATGCCATTTGTCTGATGGCAGGAACTATTACTATCTGGTGTTTGTTTGTGTGAAGCTAAGTACTTATATAACTATCTTAACTAACTTTTGAGGAAAGTCATTATCTTATTAAACTTTCTTATCTTCTTTTTGAGCTTCTTGCAAAAAAGGTTTATGTACCCTCATTCATCATATATTCATGCTAAACAAAAATTACATTAAAAACTACTAACTACATATGTAAGTCTATTCAGACCAAGCACAAGCAATACTTAACATCCAAATGAGTAGGCAGTTGCTGGAAACTTTAAAAACTTTTAAAACTGTTTTTAAGTAATATATATATTTTTTATATATATATATATACTTTTTTTTTCATCTCTATTAATACTTACAATGGTAGAATTCATTATTGTGTTATTTTATTATTTATATCTATGTATAGTTATGTATTTATTTATATGCGTTTTTAAATAGTAATTTGCCAAAATATGCATATTAGTTTTCAGTTAATATGTATTTATGAAAATATCTTTGATAGTGAAGTACACAATTTTACTAGTTAATTATTGTACTTGCTTAATAGTTAATTATGATGTCATTAACTGGTAGAGCTCGTTACATATATATAGGGTGTTTGTTTATTCAGTCTGTATTCTTGAGGTCCGAAGAAGCCACTTTGGCGAAAGCACTTACCTGATTTGTTGTTACCAAATAATAGGTTTTAAAAGTTTTTAAAGTTTCCATCAACTGCCTACTCATTTGGATGTTAAGTATTGCTTGTGCTTGGTCTGAATAGACTTTCGTATGCTGACTGTCGTCAACCGCCAGTGGTTGATCCTGAGCTTATTTTATTTTTTTACATAATTTTTTCTCTCAGTGCTCAGGGACATTTATTTTCCTGTGATGCCAGTTACTACTCTTGCCTTACTAACTACATATGCTTAACAAATGTTTAAACCAAATTATATATTGTCACAATTATGATTTTCAAACTATAATATTCCTCTGTATATTGCCTGAAGCATATTATTTATTTTTGAATATGTTATAAACGAAATAAAGACTACAATATGGTACTACACTGGAGTGAAATCCACAGAATTCACAGACATCAAAATAAGTTATCAGTAGATTGAAAAAATAGTTTAGTGCCTCAGTCTCTGTTTAAACAAAAGACTTATTCAGAATAACAACTCTCAATGCACAATAGCTTAAAAAGACATGCACCCAATACACATGTTCTAAATCTAGCCAATTACAGTAAACCTCTCATATTTTTCTAGCTTCATTTTTAAAATATGCTTAATATTTATAGTATAATTGAAGCCAGGAGATTGAAAATCTAGCTCTGTGTTTAGCTAACACCTGCAAACACAGCAACTTTATTTCAACACCTTGCTTAAGAAAAAGAAACAGGGCTTCCTTTCTGATAGTTTGAAGTTTAAGTGATTTTGTTTCTTGAAATTCAAGGGACTTGGGTAATGTTGTTTAACATAGTGGCTTGCTGTGTAGTTTGATTTTTACTTTCTGATCATGCATTTTATTACTTTGTGAGTAACCACATAGATTATAGGTTCGCCAAATGTATAGAACCTACACAGGCAAGAGTCTTATACTGGGATGAAACCATATATAATTACACACATCATGTACAATGTCACAAACTGTCAATGTTTAGAAAAGAAGAAAAACATTCTAGAAGTTACAAAAAAGAAGCAAGTGATTGTGAGAATGCTGTAGCATTTATAAGTACCCATAAAATGTTCACTATATTACTTTACAAGTGTTGAGGTCTAGTAAAATCAAAAATAGATCCCCACTTTCACTTTCAACAAATGATTTAAAAAAGCAACATATATGTATCCCTTCCCTTAAGTCACTTATGTTTCTACCTGAATGGGGACACCAGAGCTGTTCAGTTTTATGTTTAACCAGTCAAAAAGCACCGACTGTGTATGCAGGTATATTTGCTGCACTTCAATTTTTAGTTTTTATGCAAAAAATCATTTTATTATTCCTTATGATAGCACTGCATTCAGTTATTTCCTTGAAGATGTATGAAATGGAGGCTGCAAGAAGTGCAATACATAATACACTATTATTTATATATTTATTCTGTAGCTCACCAGCTGATAGTCATTTCATGTTTATGGTGGCTGTGAATCACTGAAACATTCTCAGAACTGCTCATGAAATTGGGGAGCCCATAATGTACACATCTGTAAGTTTTTGGCATGTGTCACACTTTATAGCTTATCTGAAACGTGGGCAGTGCTACTGCAAAATGAAGTAAATTGAGATCATAAAAACTATTTTTTTCAATTTTGATAACCAGTTGTGGGAGGTGGTCAAACAGTAACCTGTTATAGGCATGAAGGGAGAAGGTGCAAGACAGAATTATTGACAATGACCTCTTGAAACGGAACAATTTAATCAATATTCCAAGTAGTTCAGAAATGCCTAAAGTTACAAGGCTGAAATACTTATACAAAGCCAGTGCAGTATTGGATAGTAAAGAATTAAGCTGTATGGCATTAGAAGCGAGCATCTTAACAAATATATGTAGTCTAGTCACATGGAATTTGAGTTTTTGATTTTATTTTTTTTTTATAGCACTGTCTTTGCACATTATGAACTGCAAATAATTTTAATTCAAGTGTATTAATTGTACTCTGCTAGTGATAGATCATTTTACTTTTTTATTTATTTAGTTAGTTAGTTAGTTATCATTCATTCATTTGAGGGTTGTTAACCAGAATTGTGGGTTGGTACAGTACCCCTTTCAGACACTACCCATGCCATAAAGCTGCATAATACATAAAAGAATATACATGACAGATATTCAAGCTGAAACTCTTAACAAGCAAAAGACAATGATCTTGAAAACAGACATCATCAGTTAAGAATGAATACATGCAGTACAGTAACAAACTGTAGACAGATCATAGCATGTAAACTGATATTAATGGAAAGACTGGGAAGCAGCACATCATACCAAAGAAATAACACTTTTAGCCTGCTTTCTGAAAACATTTGCATTTATATTCATTCATCAGGTGCGCCTTTATGTATTTTTTTATATGGGGAGATATCCTGAGCTTTGTACAGTAGGCAGGATGGCTGTTCCATGAGGTAGGTGCAAGCTTTATAAAAGATTGCGCACACTCACAGATGGCTAGAGAAAAACTTTAGGTTGATGGATGAGCTGTTATATAATGAATATGATAAATTATGACCAGATAAGTTGCTGGCCACAAGAGGGCAGTATCTATCACTGAGTAGTTTAGACGTACAGTAAGTGAACTGAGCAAGTAGGAGGCTCTGCCAGTGATGGTTAGCCATCTAGCCTTAGTAATAGTTGTACAGGGATGCTCTTTTGGGCAGGCGATATTAATAAATCTGGGAATTATATTTTCTTTTGTTTGCAATGAACTGGTATTTTGTCCTGATGGAGACAGAAAACTTATAGGTAGTACATATTCCAGCCTAGGGAGTAACAATGGCACATCATGCCTCAGGAATAAGTAAATGGGCCAATTTATAAGCCACTTTAAGTTTCCCTAAAACTTTGGATATAACGAACTGATAACATTTTGACAAAATAAAGAAGGTGAGAGAGAGAGGGAGAGACAGAATCATCTAGAATGACAGCAACACATTCTTGTTGTTTGATGAAAGGATTAAATTGCCAAAGAATCGGAAAGGGCTGGGACAGTGGTGTTTGCTAGTCTTCTGCTCATCCAAAAAACATGGCTGTGGATTTTGCTGTGTGCTAATAATGAGTTTGTTGTGAGCTGCAACCTAATGAGAACCCCCTTTGCAATGGAGTAGATAGCTATTTGGCTGTAGCACAGGCAAAATCATCAGCATGTGGTAAGTCTCATGTCAGGTTTTTTATGTATAACCTGAAGAACATGGTATCTTTACAGTTTCTCCTATCAGTTTCTCTGATGTAATTCATGCCTTTAGGAACAAGCTGAACTCATAGACATATCTAAGTGACATGAGGCTAGGGTAAGTAATAAAACTGAAGCAGTACCTCTTTTTTGCTATATGACTGCAATAGCTTTTGTAATTCAACCAAAGTTTTTGCTGATGTTGAATTTTACCTCTTTATTTATGTGACTCAACCAAAGTTTTTGTTGATGTTTAATTTTATCTGTTTATTTATGCCTTAATGATATGTCTTAATGGAAGACAATATCACAGAACTTATTGTTATGATCCGAAGAAGAGTGGGTCACTGAGGACAGTACCCCAGTATATTTAAACAAGTAAGTCATTTGTTGCCACATATTACTTTATTACATCATGGTTTCTATTGGTAAAGTCTAGGAAAGGTGATTATTGATGATGAATTTCAATTTCATCAGGTTAAAGAGACTCTCTAATGAAATGCCTGGACTTGCATGTCCAGGCCTGAAATGCCAAAAAAAAAACCTATAGTAGAAGAACAAATGTCAAACATCATTTTCTCTTTCTACTTGTTTTTTTTTTTTTGCAAATGGGAGGTCCACTGCACCCCCCACCCAAAGAACTTATACATACCAATTCCAAAATTTCCATACCCTAGAGAAAAAGTAATATTCCCATAAATGGCAATCTCATATCCAGATTTTCAGGCAATCAGTCTCAACATTACAGGACTCGGCATTGTGATTCTTGATAATTCAATTGATTACTGGTTAAAGATGATGCTATCATAATCTACGTTATTTACAGTGGGTATAACCATAGGTGAAGAATAGAAATAGTCTAGGTTTGCCAGCTTGCTATCCATGATTTGCCATCCCTTGTTGGATTTCATACCACTTCTTTAAGGTTTTGATTAACACAGTCAGTTAATATCTGTCCATATTTACCTGACATTGAGTAGTTTACCCAAATGATGTTTCAGTTAAAATCTTCCAATGAGGTTATATTTCTACTGTTTTTACGTCCTGGGATTTAGTCAAGAGGGCACAGACAATGTAGCTTCTTATTATTTTCAGTACCACCTATCTTAATAACTGTATGAGGAATTTGTAACCCTTAGTTGTTTGCCTGATTTCTGGCTTCTTCTTCTAAGCAGAGGAAGACTTGTAATCACAGTTTTATTAGTGGTATTCTGAAATTTTGCTCGCGCTAGCCTTTGTCTTTATGTTGCTCTCCTCCAGCTGTGCAGGTGCTAGGGCATGTGAAAAGTGCCCTAAAGCATTGGAAATGGTCTGATACTTGGCAGGATACATCCCGTAGAGTTAGACTGCTGCAAACGTAACCCATCTGAACATATACTGTTATGATACGTTCACTTGCACATCTGTACCTTTGTAAGTATATACTTAGCTGAAGGAAGAAGTGCAACAACAGGTGATCCAACAACTTTATTAATTTAAGCACTTTCATTCTTCTCTAAGAACTTCATGATGAGTTTACTTGCACAACTGCACCTTTGTAAGTATGCTATCTAAGCTATGGCCATCCTTAGCGGGATTTCATAATGTTTGCTTCACACTGTTTTGATTAACACAGTCGGTTAACATTCGGGCATATTTTTCTTACACTACCCAAGTTTATGTTTGGGTTAAAAATCCTCAAAAAGATTATACTTTCATTCATTTTTACATCTTTGAATAGTCAGGAAATCCTCACGCTGTGTGGGGGAAGGAAATGTTTTATTTATTCCAACTTATACTGATAACTGTATGTGCAGTCTAGTTCTTACTTGTTTTCTTGGTTTCTGGCTTCTTTGAAGCAGTGGAAAGCTTCTAATCTCCATTTTAATATTGAGACTTTTGTCATTTTGCGATACTGCTATACCACAGGAGAGTGGTTTGGTTTTTTTCAGCAACTTTATAACACAACATTAAAACAATAAAAGTGGCTGCCCAAATCTTAACATACCACGATTCACTTACCTAAACAAAACACTTACCTCTCCTGTCCAAATGCTCACTTTTACTGTGGTTGGGCTTTACTCCCCACACCTCATGACATGTGGGATCTACCCCTAGAAATTATATATACCAACTCCATGGTTGCACAACAGCGATGAAAGGCAAAACTTCCTGAATTATGCTACAGTTGACCAACCGCAGTTTGACTATGCCATAATTTGATATACTTAGCCAATGAAAATGTCATGAAATTCTTTTTGCAATTAAATGAACATGCAGCCAGAAGCTTGGACCATATTATATATGTAAATCCCACTCTGTTATCCTAACACTCCAGTTATAGATCCCATAGTCTCAAAATCCACCATGACAAAAGTGCAGTTGTGGAAACCTGTCCCAGTTTTGTTTTACTAGTATAATGCAAATGGTAATTCTTCTGCAGGGGCAGGAGCACACTTCACATAACCCTAAAACTTTGCTACTTAACTACTTACACTTGTCAGTCAAACAGCCTTAGAAAGTAGCAGGTTTCATATTAAGCTGAGCATTGTACTAATATCTCATGTTTTGTGCCATTCAGTAAGAATAAATAAGCAGCAGAGGTGAGAGGGTTCTGGAGGGTTACCTCCCTACAAGAATGTAGAGTTAAGACCATTTTATTTGTTTCACTTTAGTTGGCACATTATTTTTTGTACAATTTATAGGCAACTAACTCATCATGGAGATGTGTTACTGAATTTTATGACTGAGCTATCCAATATTAGCAATTTATGAGGTAGACAAGAACAGTGAATTTATCCATGTATTTAGCAGGCAGGTGAAACTGAGTTGGCCCATTAGGGCCCCTATATGAACTATGCTGATTAGCTATAAATGGTTAAGCAGGTTGGTTGAGGGAGGCCTTTTTAGCCATAATGCATGAACTCTTATGACACTGTTGGTTTCACACATAGGACACTGTGACTGTGAACGAGCCCCTTTGTAAGTCATGGAACCAGCAAAAGCAGAATACAATACTACTTAGATGCACTCATTCATTTTACTGCATGTATTTTCTCTGAAACTGCCTTCAACTTCCACATGTTAGTAGCTTCACTCTAAGCTGAACATAGTATTGACATGGGTTAAAAGAAAGCAGAATTTGCTTTTTTATAAATGTTTCTTTGGTGTCTTTAACTTATAATTACTGTCACCAACTAAGAATCTCACAGTTCAAAAACCTGTATTGTGTCTACCTGTGACAATCAATGTTATACTTTTTACAGTGCCTAAAAGGACTACAAAGACTAATGGAAGGAGGAAATCATGAATTTGTTTAACTCAAATTCTTAGGACAGACAAGACAACAGCTATGGCAACAGCTGCAAAGTCGCAGAGTATTACTGAAACACAAGCAGCAATGAGGTATTCATGCTCATCATGGAAAACCAATTATGCCTTTATTTTAAAATAATGCCATTTGGAGAGGGGTCTGTTGTTCTGCTGTTCCAAATCTTGGGTTGCAGTATTAGAGAAGCTAGAAATTAAATTATACATTATCACAAAGTAAGAAGGATTGATCCATACAGATGAGTAATGCAAGTGCAGTACTAGGAAAAACATCACCAGATTTTAGTCTCATATGACTCACACTTCTGCTGCCTGCCACATGACAGTGTATTTTCCTGTTTAAAAATGTTAGAAGTTCATAAAAAGTAAGGCATTTATTGCAGGCAATGCATTAAGTATCATCGTTCATCACTTAGGTTTACATCACAGCATAAAAGATGGATGTGGGAAATGGCAAGATTCACAGTTTGCACTTTAATCATTACTACTACCAGCTTTAACGTTTACTATCCAAACCTTAAAAACAAACAGATATTAGAGTGAGAGCTCCTGTGAACTAATTTTAACAGTATCCTTCATAGTAAAATTGTTAATATACACAGGTTCATGGTGGAATATGGTTATACCTGATCTGTTAAGTTGTGAGAGGTGATCTTTGCATATATAAATAGGGTCGTGCAAGCTACAATGCTTAAGTCAACAAACTTGTTCATATGTAAGACATTGTAAAAGGGGCATTTGGGAGACCATGGCAACATGTTATTATTACTGTCATGTACTTTCAAAAAGAGAGAGAAAACAATTTTATCTGTGTATAAATATGCAATATTACAGCACTAAAGGAGGGAATTTATGGTAAAAACATGAGTTGGAGAAATAATGTGGCAGGACTAAGAGTATTTGATAATCTCACAGGTCCCCATTAAATTGTGCTATTCTCTAGTAATTAAATAATGTGCATTGTGAAAGTCTCTGTCTCTCTCTCTCTCTCTCTCTCTCTCTCTAGATGAATTCATTTTTGTTATGCCAAATACTAAGTAGCTTATACAAAATGGAGGGTATCAACCATTTGATACAGTGCAGAGACAGGAAGTCAACAGTATCATATCATCATTTTAATTACCTTAAAGGAGTAGCACAAATGTATTAATCTACTAACAGCCAATAAAATACTACCAAAAGACTGAATCAATGGTTCGGCTATGAAATCAGGGGATCTGCTGGGACCATTTTCTGCTGCTGTTGAAAGAATGGATATCAAGAGGTTGTCACAGGCATCAATGTCTACATCAGCTCTAACATATATCAGTCTTTAAATATTCTGATGCATTGTTCAGTTTTTAGGAAATCATCCTGTACTTAAAAATGAAGATATACATCTCAGTTGCTAATGTCAATGGAACAAAGCAAATGTATCTGCTGTTTCTCCAAAACTCCTTCAAAGCAGGCATACATTACAGAAACCCTATGAAATACAGTTGGTGCATACTTCTATATAAACACACACATAACAAGATCAGCATCATCTTGGAGTATTGTTATTTGTTTATTTATTCATTTATTTATTTTTTACAATTTTAAATCACACCTTCATGATACAGTCCCAGTTATGGTTGAAGGCAGTCAGTTTTTTGCTTAATGGTGTCTAACAGGTCATTAGAAATTCCAACCATTTAAATTAAGGCATGCATAACCAAGAACACAACACAGTTAAAGTAACTAATAAGAAGACTTAACACCTGTAGTCTCTAGTGAGTTCACTATTTCTCTCTAAACAGCCCCATACCCTCTGGGCTAGACCATTTCATGTTCCCGGGGAGCAGTTAGTACAGCAGAGAGTTGATTATACTAACGTCGATTATCTGAAACATCAGCTATCCGATCTCTTTCAAAGTTTTCAGATAGGAAAAATCATGAAGTCTGAACATGTAAGCATTACACTTATTCACCTGTGTGTGTTTTTTGAGCTTGTAGCCAGGTTGTGTGTGAAAAATATTATTTATTGTCCATGGCTGTATTTCCTGTGTGCAGAAAAAATAAGATTTTAGAAGTTTTTTATCCAGTTCGATGTATGTTTGATTATCCAAACTACCCGAGGTCACAATTAGTTTAGATAATCAACTCTCTACTGTAGTAATATTTGAAATGGTCCAAGCATTAGAGGTTCACTACATTAGTAGCTAGAACATTCCAGTGCAGAAAAAGAAGACGTTGCACAAAAATGTCAAACTTTCATATGGACTGAACTCAAATTTCTGAACTTTACACTTTGCATTGTGAAATGTTGACACTGGAGATAAACGCAGCATTCAGCCTATGTTATTATAGAGGTCCTGAATGCAATACATTAATTATACTTTATGCTTCACAGAACACTAATACTGTCACACAGTCTTTGTTTTAGGGACAGTGAATCTTTACTTGTCCCATCATCTACAGCTTTTAACAACTTAAGTGGTCAATGCTGAGAACTGAGCAAGAGCTTTCCATATGCCTCTGCATCAGGCTGGCCGACATCCAAGTGGCATGTTAATGTTGGGGAATATACGGCATTCTCATTGTCTTAGAATGTTATTTGCTGATATTTTCCCACAGGCATTTATTGGCATACCAGGTATCTGTAATAAGAGTTAAACTGGGTAGAATGTTAAAGCCTTATATAACTTTACGATCTAAGCAAAACATTTCAAGTGATCGGTTATCATCTGAATGTTATATCCGACTAGTGTACAACTAAATATAGAAACCTCATTTACAAATACTCAAGATTTATTTTACAAGCCTGCAGACTGCTGTGATTACATGTAACAAGCATTTGCAATGCAAGGGAAGGGAAACACAAGCAGAGTAAAACTTAATATAGGTGTCACTGTGTATTCCTAAGCATGTATTTTAACAGTCCATGTCATGGCCCTAGATTTTTAGGTTCATACTTCATTTTGCATCCTACTCTTTTTGTCAGAGGACTGTAACACATGCCATTCATGAATTGTTATCTACATATCACTTTCTGCAGACTGCTTAAGAAAAACACTTTTACTTTGAGGGCTAAAAGCAATCTAACAAGAATTGTCACTCAGTATATCACATTACAAAGCTGGATGCTCACTGTTTACATGGAGAGTTATAAGCATGTATTACATTTAATGTTGCTTTTCTGCACTGTTAAAGATTTGCATAAACTACTTTGACTTGAGACTCACACGAGTAGCTTACAGGGCAGATGTGTTTAGTTCTTTGGTGAGGGAGGGCTTCCCCACTCTGCATGAATACTCGAGTGTATTTTTTAACTCCTGTGACTACCACTAAAACGAGACATCTGTAGTTTCTTATATGAAATGTATACCTTCATCTAGAATAAGTAGGTGATAAACCATTGGCCACTGAAGATCCAACATACCTTTTTTGACTACTGCTTGTGCAATGATCCAGCCAGATCAGTAAGAAAGATAAGGTGATAATATTGTGCAATCCACCATGTTCCAGTCTGCTGTTGTATGTCATTAAAACAATACCCAAGCCAGGTGTTTCAAAGAGCTGGAATGAGCCTGTAAAAACAGAAACTCCAGCTGCTGTGCTGCTAATTTGCATTAGTCTTGCCCACAGTGTTGTCACAACCTGCTGAGTAAGTATGACTGAGACTCTGGTTTGGTAAAGTTGTGGGGCTCAATAACAAAGTCACATTATGAAGAATGATGCCATACAATGTGCCATAGTGTCTACTGCTAATGCAGATAAACTGATTACACAATTACCCATAGGGTGTCCACAGAAACTATACGATCATACATTAATTGTAAAAAAACACATCCCCTAATCTCTCTATACTTCTGAAGTGCACTGGCAAACTCCACATGATCAAGTGTATAACAGGACACTAACAGGGAATTGACAGTTACTTGTTTTTATTTATTCTGATTTTTTTTAACTCAACCAGAGATGAGCAATGGGTTTGCATAATTAAGCAATATCTGCAGGATGCTTTTTTCACTACTTGCTGCCTTAATAACTTGAAGATATACCAGTGATGTCACCTATACAATAACACAAGTGTTCTTAGCAGAAGGGCTTTGTGTGTGTGTGGGGGGGGAGTAAATGGGCTATCCAAACTGTCGGTATTCACAACAGGGAAGCCAAGAGACAAAAAGCGGAAACAATACCAATGAAATAAGCAACCTAATACCCCACTAGAATTTAAACAACTCTGCAACTCCATAAAAAACTATTAACCAAAGATCACAAAATATATTACTCTAAGCTTCAATCTAAACATACTAACAACACTAGAAAATTCTGCAATACTATCTCCTCCCTCCTTCACCCCGGCAGTAAAGACAACCCATGCCCAAACGCTAAATGCTCTGATCAAGAAACATCCTCTCTATTTACCACCTTCTTTGTGGAATGTATAGCCAGACTTACTGCCGGCTTCCCCAGCTCCCCTACAATATTTTCCCCCCTCCCCCATACCTTTCCCTCTGATCTCAAAACACATACCCCTTTCTTCATGTTCAATCCTGTGGCCACATACATAATAAAAAAAAAACTCCTCCGACTGAAACCATGCTCCAAAGCACCAGATAATTTACCTGCATTCTTCCTCAAACTATCTGCCAGTAGTATAGTCTTCCCTATCTCCATCATAACAAATAGGTCCATCCAGGAATCTTATGTTCCCTCACTTTGGAGACAAGCATTCATCATCCCACTCCATAAAGGTGGTAAAAACACTGACACCACTAATTTCCATCCTATTGACATACTTTCCCCACTCTCAAAAGTCCTAGAAAATGTATTCCCTCAAAACTGATGCCTTATCTAACAGAAAACAACCTCCTAACCCCCACACAACATGGATTCCCTCCTAGCTACAGTACCATCATTGCACTCCTCTCCTTCCTTGAGTCTATTAGCTATGCTTGTGACTTCGGCAAAATTGTATCAACCCTGTTCCTAGACCCTTCCAAAGCCTTTGACACCATCTGCCACCCTATACTCCTATCACAACTCTCTTCCCTCAAGCCCCTCCCCTTCCACCATAGCTTGGTTCACCAGCTATCTCTCCAAAAGACAAAAATCTGTTAAATGGAAACATTCCACCTCTTCCTTTCTATACACACCTACTGGGGTACCCCGAGATTTTGTCCTGGACCCCTTACTTTTCAATATATTCATCAACAACTTTCATCACTCCATCTCCAATTCGACACTCATCCAGTATGCAGATGATTCAGCAATCATCTGCTCAGCTGACACACCTTCTGACCTGCAGATAACCCAGTCAGCTATCTCAAATATTGAAACCTGAATGCAAAACAACCACCTAGCCCTTAATGCCAGTAAAACCAAATTAATGATGTTTTCTCCATCTAAACACTGCCCCATTGATAAAAACTTCAAGATCATAAACCAGAATACCCCCATTGAAAATTGTCCCTCACACCAAACTGTTCAGCATCATTATTGATGAACATCTAAAATTCAATATCCACATCCAAACTAACATCAAAAAACCCCACCAAAAATTAGGACTCCTATATAGGCATAACCGTTATCTTACCCCCTCCACCAGAAAGACCTATGCCTCCACATACCTCCTCCCCTCACTAATGTATGGCGCTCCTCTGTTCTCGAATCTTCAGCTTGGCCTTCAAACTAAATTAGAAGCCTGCTACAATAAAATCTGCAAATTCGCCACCAACTCTAGGAACTCATCCCATCACTGCATCTCCCTCTACTCACTGCAATGGCTCAAGCTTCTCAGGTATCTGAACCTCCTTAAACTCACCACTGCCCATAAGCTGATATTTAACTCATCCTCCTGTCCCTTTCTCTCCACCTCCTTAACCCCCTATATTCCTAATCACTCACTTAGGTCAGAAAATCAGAACCTGCTCAAAATCTACAAACCTTTATTCCCCCCTGGACACTCTTTGCTATCCTGCTCTTTAGCTAAACTATGGAACTCTCTTTCTTCCTCCCTTAGAAATACTCATAACCACTCTAACTTTTAATCCCTCCTCCATTCCTACCTACCTTCAAAGTGGAAATGCCTTTGTTCCTTCCCCACATAGGACCCTCCTATAACAAAAAACATCTTCTAACTTTCTGCATGATCTCTGCACTCACAACATTTGCCCTCCTAATCCTCATTAACTTCCAAATTTTGTTAATAGTTTAGTTCCAACAATTTTTCATGCTCAGTTGCAATTTACAGTTAATGACCCTTAGACTGTACTGTTCTAGATTTTATTATTATTATTATTGCAGGAGGTAGAATTATTTACTGTAGAATGCTGCATAAAGCTGTACAACTTCTTTGCTTTGCATGTGTATATGCTAATATGTTTCTCATTGTCACTGGAGCTTTTCTCCCGGGACTCCACTGAAAACAGCCCAATGGACTTCCCCAGTTATCAAACTGAAATAAATGAACCTTCAGGAAATGCTTTAAAACTGTGGATGAACTGCATTTATTTGTCTGTTAAATGGGTAAGTTGGCTAGTTGCCAGACCATTTTTTAGCCGTGTTCCAGGCAAAAAGGCACAAAAACAATATAACATATATTAAAACAATATAACATATATTAAAACAATTATTAGTTCAAATCATACAATGCTGGTTTACAGATCAATAAACTAACTACAGAATAAGTTATTTTTTTAAACAACAACAGAAAATGCATAGTTTTCTTAAGTAAGAAGAAAAAGAGAAATGGTTATACAATGTTGAAAACTAGCAACACTAACTTACAGAAAATAATTTCACTACATAATGAAAGCCGTAAGGTTCAAAATAGTTGAGATACACAGTATAACTAATAAGTATGACTCATTCTCCACAATTATTCCAACAATAAAGTGCCTTCTAGTCTCAATAAAGGGGTCCACCAAATACATCTTAGTCAGGATGTCAATGGATGAGGGAGCAGCTAATTTATCTGATAATGCAATAATGACCACAAAGCAACCTACAGTAGCAGAGGCCATGTATTCTCACATTCAAAACTGGGCAACTGTGTATAAGCACTGGTCTCTAGATGAGTGACAGAACAAACTTAAAGAATCAAGCCATATAAAAAGTAATGGGGCAGTAGGCATTTAGAGGTCATGTAGATGGAACACTTGTATACCCTTAAGATGTCATTGTGTATTTCCAATGGCTCTCTCTCAGAGAACGTCTACGGGATTACACAGTGAAGACTCTAGTTTGCCTGGGTTGTTTTGCTGTTTTGTCAATGTAACTTCTGTATGACCTTTTTTCTTGTTGTTTTGGTAATTATAAAAACGAAGCCAATGGACTTCAGCAGGGCAGACTTTGATAAAAATTGAAAGATGCCTTGGAAAAACTACATGACACTTAAAGGCTGTTTAATAAAATATCAAAACTTCCATCTCTGAAGTGAAAAGCTGTCCTGAAATTAAACTAGTGAAAATTATAAGTAAAGAAAATTCCTGTAAGATTCAAACAAGATGGCAATGAATGCTATGAAGAAACAAATTCCATTTAGTAGATATAATGAGATGCTGTGACAGCAGGATAAGAAACAGCTGCGACTAAAGGAAAATGAAAGGAAGTCAGAATAGTAAAGATCCAAAAAGATCTACAAACTAGAAGGTAAATATAACTTTCTAAAACTGTACACGTGCAACAAAAAATAAAGAAGGGAGAGATTTTGAAGTTAGATAAGGCTGGGGAGATTGCGCAAAGGACTGGTCACTATGAGGCATGCAAACAAAATAAGCACTTCTGCAGGACACTACTGAAAAATGGGACATTGATTTCATCCCCTTCACAGAGGAGGAATGTTCTGAAAGACGTCTTATATCAAAAGGTGGAAAAGGAAACTGTAGCCAGTGTATTTTACCCCAGAAGTCTTACAGAAGCAATAGTTGAACCAATAACTGTTCTGACTACCCTTTTAAACAAACCCTGTAAAATAAGTAAAGTGCTTAGAATCTGCAGGGTAGTGGATGTATTTTCCCCTTCACAAGACTGAGGAACAAGGTATATGCAAAAAAGTAATATGTTAAGATGACCAGTCAGAAGGAAAAACAAAAAAAAAATCACCTCTAAATTAAAGACCTGTGGACCTGAAAGCTGGTAGGGTACAGTAAGGTAGTAAGGATTTGTAGAAAAAAGGGTACTTTTCCATTATTGGGGCAACAGCTGTAAAACACTACCCAACCCATGCATGCAATGATCTCCTTAGCCTATGTTATTAATCTTCTATATGTAAGTATGAACTCAGCTTGATTAAAACGGTGGAAAACAAGGGTTTCTGTTGCTCTAATTTTATTGACACGGTTACCAGAAAAGGGCCTCCCTCTTGCGTCCTCCCTGTTGTCAGTCGACCCATTTGTTCTTGGTTGACGACATCCTGCTTTAACTGTTTATTAGTTCTCTCACTGCCCAAATGCCTCATAGCCTGAAACTCCAATTTGTATGCATTTCAGTGAGGTGAACCACTTCTGAATGCCCTCTCTCCCTTGGATTCTGTATTGATCATGTTGAACACTTAACATGTTCACCTAAGAATAGTCATTGTGAAAAAGTTGCTTAGTGCAAATGCTTCCACTTATAGAAGCATATTAATCCTTTGATATTATTGTTTCAAGGCTGCCAGCATTCTGTGATCCGTTAAAAACTAAACTGCTGCCTTTCAGCTGTGGTTTCAGATGTCTAGGTGGGTGACTATTCAAACTTAAAGCATTATGTTAGTTTCCAAACTTCACATGTATAATAAATTATAACAGTCTGCATGGCGCAGTGCTGAACATAAGTAAAGGTTCAAACTACAACAATGCATTACAAAAGAATCCGGAAAACGGAATTCAAAGGCACAAGCAACCCCTGACTTATGGTGTTCCATCTAGTTAACACCTCCTCTAAACATGTAACAGTTGTCAGGTTTTTACAGAGTGCTTCTTAGTGCAGATATAAATTCTTGGTAACAGCTATGCGATCATTTTGTGCATGGGGTAGCGCTTTGCAGCTGTTGCCCCGATAACGGAAAAGTACCGAAAAAAGCATATACCTCGAATTAAATATAGCTTGGATGCAATATGCGTAGTGGTTGACAGACATTTGAGAGAGCACTGCAAGATATGACAAAAAATTAATTCAAATCAAGTAGGTCCTTTGGTAGAAGTACTGCTAAGGCATTGATGTCACCATAGGGTACAGGGGTAATATTGCATGCAATCTTCTCTGAAGGAAGGAGGATTTCTAGAGGGGGGGTCTACCAAAAGGACTTCACACCATGTTCAGCCCTTTTAAATGTTTTTAGAAGAGTTCTAGATCACTGTATTGAATTTGTTAAGTTCCTCCACACTTTCTTCTGTGCTCACATCACTGCTGAGCAATATATATATAAAAATCATCAGTATTCACTTATATATGACTAGAGCCTAAAGAACACCAGTCATACATTCCACTGTATAAATAACTATATCCAGACTTGCTTCCAAATTCTGGAACTCTCTTCACAGCTAACAAAAAAAATTTGCTCTTCAGAAACTTTCTCCTGACACACCCGAGTACTCTGTCATTTGTTAAAATGCTTTGGTACTAACAACACACAACCCTTCTACTTACAAAAAAAATTTACTATAGTCTGTCCTCTCTGACATCTTATTCTGACCATTTAATCCAGTTCCGTTTCGGTTCTGTTATTACTGTTCTTTGATCTTATACACAGTGTTCAGATTACAATTCCAGTTTGCTGTATTAGCTTCTCAACTCTAATTCCAGTTTGAGAATATCATATACTATAGAAGTGTAACTAAGTGTAGTAAATATTGTAGGCAATGAATGCAATCCAGTAAATCTAAATAGTGTATGGTAAATACTGAATACTGTATCATTTAGTCTGCCTGTTGACTGTATTTGGCTGAAAAGGAACCTTGGACAACCTCACTTAACTAACAAATGAAAAAATAAACAAATACGATGCCTTCACATCACTGTAAATACTAAATCAAATTCCTATTTTACCAAATATACAACATCAACTACATCTTAAAATAGTTGTTGCCTACAGTCAATAGACAGAGCAACTATAATGAGCTTTTGGGGCAGGAAGGCCCCATGTTAACCATACAACTAAATAATCTTACTATGATGTCCCTCTGTCTCAGAAAAAAGGGAAAACAATACAACTTGAAAAGGAAAAGAAATGGCAATGTGCCTTTTCTGAGTTGTCACAACCTCTAATTTGAAAGTATTTAGTTAGAGATATGGCAAGGTGAAGTCTCCAAACAAAATCAGTATGGACAGGATCATTGCCACCCCCCCCCCCACCCCTGTATACACAGCTACTAATATCAATATTTGTAACAAGTTCATTTATAATTATATAGCCTGTATAATTTCCTGCAGGTGGCATCTACATATTGACATAGTTATGGCAATAACTTACATTTGGCCATGGGTAATGAAGGACTTACTCAAGGCTGGTGTGATTTGGTTGTGGCCCTCGTGGTTAAACAAAGCCTCTCAAATGTCTCTGATTTTGACTCAGATTTTAGCTTTATGCCTCTTAATCCCTCCCAAAATAAGTGACTTTGGGAGAAACAGTTGTAACTTGCACTTATATAGATTTTTTTACTATAGAAAATGTATATTAATTCACATTCTCTTATTATGTCAATGTCTCAGATTAATAGTACTAATATTTTAAAAGTATCCCTGATTATGTCTGGATTTTGTCCATGATTCATTGAGAGCTGCATCCTGTATCACCCATAAATGTGGGTAAGTTAATGCTACTATACAACAGTATTATTAAAAAAAAATTCTTACCTCTTTTAAATAACAATATTGTATAAACAGACTTCATTGATTCTTTATGGCTTCTCTCATGTAGGAGATATCTATGGTATGTTCTGTTCATGGGCTGCGATTCC
Source organism: Protopterus annectens (assembly GCF_019279795.1). Taxonomy (NCBI): domain Eukaryota; kingdom Metazoa; phylum Chordata; order Ceratodontiformes; family Protopteridae; genus Protopterus; species Protopterus annectens. Next base: position 1,972,545,772 of record NC_056733.1, read on the forward strand.
ATAAATGAATCATTATAGCAATAGGAGAAAAAACTGAGAGCTGTTTATAAAATTAATATACAGAAACAGTGGCGGCTGGTGACTTCAAATCAAAGGGGAGCTGCAGGAGCTAGCTGAATGGGTGGGGTCAATGGGAAGGGGTGTGACCAACCAGAAAGGGGAGGGGCTATGCTCAAAACCACAAAAACTAACTTTAATTAAATATGCTGCCCTGGGTGCCAAACCCTCATTATGAGAGTCCAATCAAGACAAATGAAGTATAAAAGAATAAAAATATTTCAATGCATTGGCTGCATGACAGCTTACTTAATATCTAGATGGAAACAAAAAGGTTGTGAGGCATGAAAAAATAAATTACTTTTTAAATACATTACTGGAATGCCAGTCAAAATCAAGTATAAGAAAAACAAGCAGCACTCAACTCAAACCGCTTCTCCTTGCACTGCAGTTCTAATTATAATTTATATTCAGCTTTATTAAAGTATCAAGTAACATGCTGAAAGTAGCAATCTTTGTGATGCCCTCACTTGTAAAAATGTTTCTTATCCAAAAAAGACCTGCTGCCTGACAACTATCTACTTGTTTCATGGGGAAAACATGATCAAAGTAAAAAATGAAAAGCAAACAAGAAACAAGCTCAAGATACATTGCTTAAAGGATTACTGTACAGGTTTTGGACCACACATGAATGGCATTCTGTTTAGTTTACGGGTAAAGCCCTCAGAGATCACTGGAAGTCTCCAACAAGTGTAATGAGCTTCTTAAAATAATGTAATCCTGTCCTTTATTACAAATACTGTCATATGCATTTCAATACCCAACACTTATACATAATCTAGTTAAGTATTCTCTGCATGGTATCAACAGAAAGGCTTTCAATGTTAGCAATTCTTCAACAGTATGCTTATTAAAGCTTACTTGCATGTTATGATCTCAGACAAGCTTACCTGATGGTCATTAACGCATTGCCACTTAAAACACAGAGCAACAGGCACTTTCTGAGTAATAAGCATAAATCAACAGTACAAAAATATGACAGAAACCAGACCATTCTGCAAAATTAAGAACAGATGAAAAGCCGCTGTAGTACTTGTGTCTACCTTGGATGGGGAGACACTCTACACACTCACACTACATAACTGCTCCTTGCCTTGCTTGGACACATCCAGAGTCACTACAGTGGGGAGTGGGGTGCAAAAAGTATGTCACAATTTGAAATGTCTCTGGCTGACTGTGATGGCCCTGACACATTTGTCATACCTCTCAACCTCAGAGCAAGAAATCTGGACAAAGCCATACATAGAAGTGGGACAAAGGCCCAAAAATAAGGACAATTGTTAAATATTGCTCTTATAAACTTAGAAAGATAATAGAATAGTAGGTCTTGCATTAGTATGAATTTTCTGAAGGATATGAAATCTGAAACTCAAATGCCTCATTATTTTTTAACTTGTCTTTAATGATTTACCACTAATTTGCCAAAAAAAACACAATTTTATGAAAAATGGACCAAAAATGTGATGCAAAAATATAAAATAGCAACACAATACAGCTGGGAACCTGTCAAAGAAGCGACACTTTTTTAATATTAGTACTGCTAACTTGAGCAGCTGACAAAATAAAAGAATCTACATGCATTTCTGAAATAAAAGCAATCTATAACTCTGATTATTACAGTTATTTCTTAATTGTAAACCCTCCATGTTTTCTTCCAAAATTGCTATTTTGCGGAGGGATTATTAGGGGAAGAGCAACGTTTTAGCCAAATTCGGGGACAGTTGAGAGGTTTGGCTATGCCTAATTCTATAAAGCAATTTATTTGCATGCACCTCTCAACCTGTTAATGCAATACATCTGGACAAGGCCAAATATATTGGGGGAACATATAAACAGTACTAAAAATTGCTCTTGTATAAACTAAGACAGTTGATAGAATAACAGGTCTTACTTTCGCATGCAATTTTCTGAAGGGTATGAAGTCTAAAACTCAGTGTGTCATTATATAGTGACTTAATTCCTAAATGATTTTCCAGAAAACCAAATTTTATGAGGAACAAACCAAAAATAAGAAGCAAAAATCTATTCGTTTTGTGAAAATCTGGACAGTTGGGAGGTATAGTTCAGCTGGGGCTGTCTGAGTTTGCCACCCTTCCCCCTCACAAAATCATGGTCGAATGGAGCCCTCCCCCTGCAGCCATTCCAATGATCCATTACTTGGCTATTTCACTCAATTTACCATAAACACTAATGTGCATACTGCTTTACTTCTATGATGATTTGGATTTCATTTGAAAGTCTTATTTTGGATTTTACAGCACAAACACTAAGACATCTGCTAAACAAAGCTATGCAGTCTCACAATGAAAACAGGCTTAGCATTAAAACTTCTCTGGCCTTGAAACTCACATTCAATGAAACAGCATTGAAACCCACATTCAAAGAAAATACATTTTGCCAGTGGCAGATAAAGATTAACTTTGGGCTGTTTTCAAATCATAGGCCCCTTGCAGATGAAACATACATGTGCTCTTTGATACACCTTCCTGATTGTACTAAATTATATTCATTGTACAATACAGTACAGTTGTTAGACGGCATTTTAAATTTATTGTTTTGAACATTTTTCCAGTAAACAATGAAACAAAATGCATGCACCAATGACAAAACTACCCAATTCAGAACATTTCCATCATAAAAGTCTACTCAACCTTCTACAGTCCACCAGTATCAGTAAATATGCACAATCTCTGAAGTAGTAAAAGTCATCTAAATAATCCCACATTAAAGAAATATGTAACAATGAAGAGGTTGCTGCTAGCAAGCAACTTTATATGTCATTGTTCATTCATCTACAAATAAAGTGCCTGTTGCCCTTGAGGAATAAATTGCCTATGTTGCATGCATTAAAAAAAAATGATAAGCTAGTAATATCGCAATAGGGACTGTATGGCAAACTGATAACAGGTTCATAGTTACTACTCTAGGTATCTTTGCCAAAAAGGACTGCAGCATCCACTCACTTTACAACATAGTACAGTATCAGCAATGCATCTATCTACTGTGGGAGTAGAACCCACAGCCTTCTGCATCAAAAGCAAGTACACTATCTGTTGTGCTATTAAAAATGCAAGCAGACTCAGAATAAGCATCACTAAAGTTTTGTTCCCCTGCAGCTCTCAGCTCTTTGTAAAATCTACCCGACATGCAGTTGTATCTCTGAACTTTGCAGCACAAGAAATCTGGAAAAAGCCGACATTTATTGGGGGGGGGCAAAAGCCCAAAAACCAGGGACGCATTTTAAACATTGCTTGTATAATTCAGAAAATAAAACGAACCTCTCCCTTAAAGTTGATCGACCACAAAAATCCAATGACAATGAAATAGAAGAAGTAGATCAACACCACGAAGAGTATACCAAACTTTATTTCACATAAAATCCACAGGAATAAGCGCTTTCGCGTGCTTCCAATGCACGCTTCTTCAGATAAGTTTAAAATCTTAGTGGAAGCATACACTTTATATATCAAAAAGCATAATTGCTTAATGAGTTAATTGGTTCAATTATTTAAATGTATTGTCTGCTTCATTTAAAGCTACAATCCTCAACGCAGTATAACGCTAAAACAACTTGCAGAATATTTTAAAAGGTAAAAAAGAGAGAAAAAATAAAAATAAAAAAGAAACATCATCATATTTATTCTATCAGCACTATATATAATAGCATTTGATAAAACTTTTGCACTATGCAGCTTTCAATTCATAAGAAAACTGTGGATATAATAAAAACACCTCTCATAGTTCATATTTCGTTAGCCATGTACAGAGAACTAACCGGAGTCATCACTAGCTTGCCAATAATCAAATAAATGTGGGACATCTATGAATAGCCATGAGAAACATTGTATAAAAACATTGTGTAAAGACCTTTAGAAGGCTGTGAATGAATAGTTAAAACAAACAGTTATAAATATATGTATATTTAGATAAATAGATAAATATATCAGTAATAAATAAATAAATAATGTGCACATATATATATATATATATATATATATATATATATACAATAAATAAAATAAAATGAACAACATACTTAGCATGTAATATAGCCCAACTTCACTATCACTTATATGTATGTATTATATATAAAATGGCATAGAATAAGTGAACATGGATAACTAGCCAGTCTATGAAATAATCATTTGTAATATCACAACTCTGTGTCACCATAGATAAATCTGGACAGTAGCTAATCTAAAAAATAGAAAAAATATAAAAATACATATATATATAATTATACTTATTGATATATAACATCATTTCTAATATTCCACTATAATAGGCCTTATCTATATATCAGATTAATCTGAAATATGAATAAAGTCAATGATATTTACGTTTCTTTAAATGTGACCTAATACTAACATAGCTATTGAGGCCTGGATACTGTTGTGCTCGAACCCTAAAGATCCAATCTAATTCTAGGCTCTCCAAATCATTAAAGTTGTCACCTCTTCGTGGATTTATAATTCTTTTTTGTAACACTCTAAATACAAACTTATGATTTGGATATTCGGAGACATGTTTAGATAGTGCATTTTTAGGGTCAGTTTTCTTTATAACGTATAGATGTTCTTGTATCCTGTCTCTAAGCCTTCTAGTTGTCATGCCCACATAGAAAGCAGGGCATAGTTCACAAGTGGCTAAATAGATTACATTGGTATCATCACAACTGGCTGAACAACTAATGTCAAGTTCAAATAATAACTCAGGATGTGAGAACTTATTGTTAGTAGAAATCCATTTACATGAGGTGCACCTTCCACAAGGAACAGTACCTATATTTCCTCTGTTATTACTCCATTCATCAAATTTCTCATTACATAAAATTCTTTTTAGATTCTTTGTATTTTTATATGTATAAGAAGGTCTATTTCCTATTAGATTTTTTATTTCTTCATTAGTAGTTAAAATTGACCAGTTCTTGCTAATGATGTCAGTTATATACTTATTATCGCTTGTATAACTAATTATACATCTCACTTGCTTCTGTTCATATTGTTCTTGAAATTTACATTTGTTTCCGAATCTGTGATCATATATTACCCTTGGCTTGTAGCTAGAATCACTGATAAATTTTTCTTTTATACAAGCTACAGTGTGAGAATTGTAACCTCTGTCCAGGAATAACTGTTCTAACTTGTGAAATTCGATATTACATTCAATTTCATCCTGGCAAATCCTACTTATCCTTGTGAACTGTCCTTTCAGAATATTTGTAAATGTAAATCTGGGATGTATACTATCATATTCTAGCAGCGTGTTTTTCCAACACTCTTTCCTGTATAGAGACGTAACTAATCTTCCTTTATTCTCTTTTCTAATGTTAAGATCTAAGAAATTAACATTGGAATATGAGTATTCCATAGAGAATCTAAGGAAATCTGTCGTTTTCTCCAAATCATTAATAAAAGTTTGAAGTTCCTCTGGTGTTCCATTGCTTGTATAATGTTGGAAAGTTGCTAGAATAAAATGCTGTGTTACCACCATACATTTCACTGCCACGTCTTTAACCCAGGGGTCCCTGTGCAAAACAGTCAGAGAAACATACCACTATGCCAAATCAGCTGTTTTGTGAAAGATAGAAGACGAACTTAAATGGCTACCATTTAGTGAATTCAGTTCTCACCATAGCTGTCAACCTCTTGGCACAAAACACCTGAACAAAGCCAATAATGGGGGAATACAGCCCCAAACATATTCAGTGAATTCAGTTCTCACTATAGCTCTCAACCTCTTAGCAAAAAAAAACATGTTGACAAAGCCAGTAATGGGGGGAATACAGTCCCCAAACATTCAATGAATTCAGTTCTCACCATAGATAACTCTCAACCTTAGCACAAAATACCTGGACAAAGCCAATAATGGGGGAATACAGTCCCAAAAATAGGGACAAATGTCAAATATCCATGTTATAAACTTAGACAACTGCTAGAATAAACAGTTGTGTGTTACCATGTACTTTCTGAGGAATATGAAGTCTGAAATTCAAATGCCTGTTATTTTTAAACATTTAACCAGGAAACTAGTCTGACTTGGAACAAAAGACCATTTTTAGCAGAGCAGGGAGAAATGCCAGACACATCTTGTAAGATGGGAGGACATGCAGACACCACACAAAAGGCACTCCAGCCAAGAATTAAACCAGAGAACCTGTAGCTGTTAGGCAGCAATGCTACAAGTGCACCACTGCACTACAGACTTTGCACGGAAAAATGTAGATACTGATACAGAAACCACAGATTTTATGAGGAACAAAACAAATATAAGGCAAAAATCTGCAATTTTATTTAGAAATGGTGGTGGATAGGGAATTTAGGTCCTTGCCACCTGCATCCAAGGTACAGGGTTCAAGCCTGAGTATCTCTACCCACCACCATTTGTTTTCTCTAGCCACCAGTATATAGTAACTAGGGCATTACACACGCGCACACACACACACACACACACACACACACACACACACACACACACACACACACACACCATCCATCAGTATAAAAGCCCAAAATCCAGCCAGTGATATAAAGCCTTGACCTACCAGCCCAAAAGCCAGCCAGCGACTGAATGAACACCTACCTGGTTTCATGAAGCAAGCCCACAATCTAAATCCAGACAGCGACTGAACACCTACCTGAAGCCTTTGTCCAGCAGTAATCCACGAATGAAGCCTGGGCAATGAAAGTCCCGTGAGAGCAGATCAGTCCTCCTCATTGGTTCTGCCTGCAGCTGAAGCAGTCCAGAGCTCCTCTGTTCTGTGCAGTTGTCACTGCACAGATTCCTGGTATCTCACAGCAATGATTGCTGGGTACCTCTTTGTCCATATCCAGACCCCTGATAAAGGCAGTCTGAGTCCTCTTGTGTGACTGCGCATGCGCAGAGGAGTCAGGACTAGTGATTTTTTTGTTCTTCTGTTTTTGTTTTTTGTTTTACAGATTTTTCTTTTGGTTTTTTTTCTAGGTGGGAGGGCTGCAGTCCGGCAGTCAGATAGCACGAGCCACCCCTTTACAGAAGACAAATAGCTGTACAGCTAACAAATTTGGGCAGTGCAGTGGTGTAGCGGTTAGCATTGTCACCTCACAGCAAGAGGCTTTCTGGTTCAATTCTTGGCTGGGGTGTCTTCTGTGTGGAGTCTGCATGTCCTCCCTGAGTTTGCATTGGTTTCCACTGGGTGCTCTGGTTTCCTCCTACATTCCAAAGACATGCAGTAGGTGGATTGGGCACTCTAAATTGTCCCTAAATGTAAGTGAGTGCATGCATACGAATGTGTGTAGTGCACCCCTCCTTGAAGGGTTGGGCCTTGGGCTAACAACCTGAGCCTGTAAAACCTGTAACTGCTACAGCAATGATGAGGACAGAAGGGTGCTCATTGCCTGATGTACCACATGGTACGTGAAAGAGTGAGAAGTAGCAAATTTAACTTATCTAGTTTTACATCACATAAGATCTTACAAAAAAGGGGTATTTATTAAATAGCTGGAGACAAAAGCTTGATACTGTGCAAGCCACAAACAGAGGAGAAGAGTCAAATAACAGATGGGTGCATAAGATATGAGAGAGGAGGATCAGAAATTGCAGGTAGAAAAAGGGAAAGAAGAAGCCCTTACTGGTAGCACCAAGTTACGGTAGCTTTAGGATTTATATAAAAAAGTAATACTGAAACTTTGTATGGGAACTGAAGGACCAGATGTGGGCAGGAGTTAAACAAAGCTACAGAATACAATGTTTGAAGGCACAAGAGTAGAAAGGGGGTATTCAACAGTCCTCACAATGGTGAATGTATAGAGACATGGCCTACAAGATCTACAACATAGAATTTAGGGGTTCGCAGCCCTTTCTTACAATACTGCAAAAGTTCTTCTAATTACACAAAGCAGAAAGGTTGGACAGCCACTTGGCAAGACAGGAGAATGTACAAAAACACAGTATTCTAAAAGCATTGCAAATAAATGCAAAACAATGCATCTGAGAAACAAAATATGGACAAATATTCAAAGTGATAAGTTCTAAAAGAACATATCAGAAAGAAAAATGATAGTATACAGATGACATAGGTAAACATGCAAAAATAAGAAATCTGTGAGGGTGAATGCCTGCCTATTGATATATAGATAATGATATATTACCAGTAGAAAACAGGAAGTTATTATCGTCTTTGCAGATAGCTGGCAAAACTGCAGCTGGACTGTCACGTGCAGTTTTCATGACCTCATTACAGAAAAGCACTGACAGGACAGAAGCATTGCAAACCAGGGTAACCACATGGTGTAGAGTGAGCAAAAAACAAAGAAGCAGATATCAGGAAAAGAAGAAAGGGGTAGGTGCAGACATTTTATGTACCTCAAGAAAACCAACAAATTCTGAAAGGGCTTTACTACCAACAAAGTAGATGAACGAGAGCATGAGCAGCTCAAAGCAAATGTGAGGAAGAGCTTTTCACATACACTTCATAAATTTCTGGGGGATTTCAAAATGCAAACCACAGTTCTGATGAGAGAAGGGAAGCAACACACTTGGCCAAACTAATTGCATCTTTCCACCAGATATAGCAATGGGGCAGCCGCATTATGGTGGGTGAATTGATGCCCATCTAGTTTAGGTAACATTCTGTATTTAAGGTTTCTTTCACTGAAATGGCTTAATTTTTACTGGAGTGGGCATGATAATCCAGAACCTCATTTACACTTTATAGTCCTTTTCAGATATTTATTTTATGGATACACAAACACACACACACATTCACACACACACAAACACACACACACATATTAAACATGCATATATGTGGACATGCCAAGTATGTGATTATGAGATTTTATAAATTCTGACATTCCTTAGATTTTTACAGATTCTTTGGGATTCTTTTGATGAACCATGCGATCTACAGAAATATAACGTGTATCACAGTACTCTCTCTGAATGCCCTGTATCAGAGCAGTATGACAAGGATTAATTCAGAATTCTGAATGCCTGAAACATGGAACATCATAAAATTGACCATAAAAGGTCTGAGCACATTAAGTCAAATACATGTGCTACTGGCTTTTTTGGAACTGCAGAAAAAGATGGTAGCTTGTCATAGGTGATCAAGGTACAGTTAGGACTGTTTTTTTTTTTGGGGGGGGGAGTTGCCCTTTCCCCACTCTACTGCTATCATATAACTAGTATACATAGGTAGCAGAGGGTGTGGGGGTACATAGAATATGTTTCAGGTTTGTCTGGGGTTTTGTGTTTTTACCATTTATGGTTAATCTTATGCTGTTTGGTGTTTTGGTCATTTGACATTCTGAATGTATTCCATATGATACAGTTTATATCTCATTAGATAAGAGGGTTTAGCTAAATACAGAAACATGCAGGTTTTGGCAGTGTCAGAATGTGCATTATACAACTCAAATTTAACAAAGTAAAAATGAAAAGACAGTGTGCTCACTAAAGAGGAAAAAGGAACACTTCTAAAAACATAGATACTAATATTTTAAACACAAATTTAGAAGGAAAAAAGACCTAAGAAGTTTTAAAATTTCAATGATATGGCTCTTGTTTATAGCTAGATTTTAATGGAGAATCAAAAGTTAATGAAATTAGTATAGAAGGTAGCTGTTTATTCAAGAAGCAGGTGGCAAGAGAGCTTTGCTAAATATATGCCTTTTATAGAGAAACATGACCAACCAGTCAAGCAAGTTAAACTGTCTGCAGACTAAAATCAGAATGCAGATGTGAACAAACCTGAGAATTTCTTTAATTTGTGGTTGTTCAATAATAAAAAAAATTGCACACTAGTGTGTGTATGTGTGTGTGTGTGTGTGTGTGTGTGTGTGTGTGTGTGTGTGTGTGTATATATATATATATATATATATATATATATATATATATATATATACGTCTGCGTATGTGTTCATACACACACATGTATAATTAACACTATACATGTATATACAGATAGATCGATGCTCAGATAGATAAGATAGATATATAGGTATATATCTGGCTACCTGACACAATAACAAAACTCAAACCCCTCAAAGTCTGTTCCACCAAAACAAACCAATCAAAAAATAGACTCATCCAAAATAAAGAAAAAAACTAAAATAAATGTTTTTGCAAGGAGAAAGCATCCCCCATGCCCTTGCTAAGTTAAAAATACCAACTCTGAGATTGCACAATAGAAGAGGAAGGAGAATAAAATCCACCATCTTTGGCATTTAGAGATCTTACAAAAACACCAGTTTCCTGCTCATTCTTTACAAAATGCATCACGTATAATGAGTTTATGCATCACAAAAAACATTCACTGTGAATGACATTCAGCCATACGGGGTGTTCCTATTATATATTTTATATATATAAAACTGTCTACCTAATAAAACTGCCTATGCAGAATATTTGCTACATCCTGTCTAAACTGAAGCATAACATTGGTATTCTGTGATTTTTTTGGCATTTCCTGCATGTACTGTTGACTTCAAATTTTATTAACGGTGTGCTATGAGGCCATAGACAATATTCTTAATTAAAACCAGTAATTTTCTCTGCACACATCTTCATCCTTTTTCCAAACTGCTTCTTCAAGATATGCAGTTTAGTGACTGAAGTAAAATGGTCTTGCTGTTTAGTGTGAGCTAGGGTCTTGGCTTTAAGGATCTCATGGTACAGTCCCAACAGGTCATATTAAGATTCTTAAACTGAGGTTTACAAAAGACCACAAACAAATACAATGATGTTAGTATGCTTTATGTGGGATTCAACTTTCCATAATCCTGTACTTTCTCAGACATGAGAGTATGATCCATATGTACGTGTAAGCATTTTACTGATACATAGAGTATAGCTATAAATGAACCAGATTTTTTTGTATAGCCACAAAAAATTTAATAGCAGAAACACATAGGTATGACATAGAGATGAGATAGCCAAAGATGTAGCAATGACTGCCACAGATGCCATGTTCCACCCTTTTTTCTGAGATTGTCAGAACTGTTCAAGTGTAGAGACTTAAACTACCAGATGATCATCAAGATTCTAACTTGCCTCTCAAAGAAAGAAATGGTGCTTATTATCAGTGTGAAAGCTGCACGTGCCAACTGAAAGGTGTGTAACCGTGCAACCTGAAGAACAACTAATAACTGAAAGAGATTCACACAGTCCCCACTGAAGCCTGTAGCACCACACAATAACAGTCAAGGTAAAGCCATAGTTTGTTGAATCCAAACTCTTTAATACAACAAGACTGAGTGCTTTTGACCTAACACTTAGGACTTCATCAGAATAAAGCAATATAAAAAAATGTCTCCTTAAATACATGTAATCAGCCAATCTGAATAACTTTATGATTAAGTAATCAATACAAAATGTTAATATTAAGTCATCAAACAACATTACAATAAATATGTGATGTACTATTTGTGAAATACAATTAAATGCAAAATCCATAATGTTAATAAATGTGGTGCTACAGCCTTCAGTGGGGACTACATGAACCTCTATGAGTTATAAATCTGCATGAGTGGTGTAGTGGTGCAGCAGTTAACATTGTCGCCTCACAGCAAGAGGTTCTCAGTTCAATTCTCGGCTGGGGTGCCTTTTGTGAGGAGTCTGCATGTCCTCCCTGTGTTTGCGTCGGTTTCCTCTGGGTACTCCCGTTTCCTCCCACATTCAAAGACATGCATCTGGAGCATTTCTCCCCAGGCCTCCACTGAAAATAGCCTCTGTCCTAGTCGGACTTTCCCGGTTAACAAATGTTAAATAAATAAATAAATAAAATAAATAAATAAATACGTGCATAGCTTTACAAAAGGGTCCATAAGAACAAATGATGAAAGCAAAGGCTGGCGTACTGCCCAGCATAGAACCTGGGGAGGAAGGAGGTCAATGAACTCTGTGTTGCATTGAGCAAACACTGGAAATAATAGAAGATCAAATTGTACTGTACCATTAAACATTTCATCCTGTAATGCTCTGTATGCCCAAGCCATTCACAGTTCTACAGCCACCTACCATGCATTTAACAGTGCTGCCCTCTTCTCCCTAAGCTGTTCAAGTGCTTATCCTTCTGCTTGTAAATAAGATTACAGGCAACACCTCTGTGCTGACCCAGATTTGCCAAGAGTAGCAATTTTCACATATCTTGCTGATGTAATTAATTATTCAAACTGTCTTAGTTTTTCTATAATCATACATATTTATTTGAAGTAAGTTTGGATTGATACTAGGTTCATGCAATTATAGCAAGCACCAATTTTTCTATATTTCTAGCATTCAAAGATTACTAGCCTTCTGTTTATAATTGCTGCACTTCTAAATACTTAGCAGTAACATATTTGCTGCCATGCATGTTTCCACTCACCCCGACTCAATGTATTTGCATTATCTTTTAACAGTATCTTTGCACATGTCTACATACCCTGCCTGGCTGCATTTATATTTTAACATATTTGCTACTGTTTACGAGTGTGTGTGCGTGTGCGTGTGTGTGTGTATTTGCCCGCGTGCGCGCGTGTGTGTGTGTGTGTGTGTGTGTGTGTGTGTGTGTGTGTGTGTGTGTGTGTGTGTGTGTGTGTGTGTGTGTAAAACACTGACTGGATGCATGATATTAAATTGTAACAGTACATGCTAAGGCATACCGGCATCTATTTACAATATAATAAGCTTGTATTTTAAGTTAGCAATAATCCATGACTGAGTGCTTAATGTAGGATTTACTCACAGTTGGTATGGTTTCATCATGAGGGCAAAGTCCAAGTGCCTAAACAAAGCCAACCATGAATAAATCCTGTTTTACCCATAAACAGGAGTGGATCATTGCTATTATACAATGACATTATATAAGAAAAAAAGCTTTATCTTTTCTAAATAATGTCAGTGTATAAACAATGTTTGCTGTTCTTCCTCCAACTTCTGGTAGTCTTGGAGCATTTAACATGTGTTCTGCACATGCTCTAAATTTACAATATGGTACCTTCAACTGTCTAGATTTTCACAGAATGTCCAGATGTTTTGGTCAAACTTTTGCTCTTTTATTCATACAAGCTTTTTTTCTTTCTTTTTGGCAAATAATTGAGGCTAAAGTCATTAGATAATAACAGACACCTCAGTTTAATATGTCAAGAAAATGCTCACAGGGAGGGCCACACAGGGGATTAAGAGACTTTTTATGGCTCTATGGAAGAATGTACTGATGCAAAACATTTTTTTTTGTAAATTTAAACAGTTAAAATTCTTCACTTACTGTTGTGCATAAACTGCACTTAGTGAAAGAAATGTGTTGAATGCCACCATTTAGCACACTGACTAGTTTGTTCAATCAACTTACATATTTTTGAACAGCAAATTAGTTAAAAATTGTAAAAAAAGTATATACTGATAGGTACCGATGCAAAAAGAGTTCTGTGTCTGTGTATCTTCTGAAAAGCAGGAAGTATGAAATTTGTGACAATATGGATTTACCACAAAATAAGAAGTTCTACGCATGACAGAGGGTAAACATGGATGTTCTGCAAAGGTCTGCAGAGGTATGTACAATATGTCTGGCCACTCTTAATAGAGCTGGTGGACTTCTTCCTATAAGTATATACAGGATTTACAATGGACACTATGATTGGGCCATCCAGTCAGTGTGCACATTTTTGAATGATAATTGACATTTACTGTATAATTACTAGTAACAGCATATGATGCATGGAACATCAATTTCTAATAACTGTGAATTGTCCTTGGTGTATTTCATCAAATTTGTGCTAGTACTTTAAATTCATTCTGTACTTGGATGCTACATTTACTTTGTGCCAGGATCACAGCTGAAAAGTGTGTCTGAAACAGTCCACTTATCCAGTTATCAAAGAAATACAACTCATGTTGGTGTTGTTGAAGGAAAATCACAAAGAAAGCTGGAAACACAGAACTCTTGCAGTTGGCAACTAAACCACAACCTGGTTTCTATGAAAGAGGATACTTGCTGGTAGAGTTGCTTAATACTGTGCACACACAAGCCTACAATATGTAGACTGATAGGCCTTGACTTCTGCTACAAAAGATAAAGGATCATTTGATGTACACTCCTACACTATGAAAGTACTGAAATCAAGTCTAGAGGGCATATAAAGTAATTACAATCGCTAAGTATAAAGACGTCCAAAAGAAGCACTTCAAGAATATCTCACATATTTGCACATGTCTGTAACACTCTACCTGGGGCATTATTTTTGCTAGTGACACTAAAACAATCCCTACAATTAGACAATTTCATTGAGACAGCTGGGTATCATATTGGATATGACAAAGCCAGAGATGCTTAACATTCCTAGCTGCTTGAATGTTTCAGCTACATGCAAAGCCCTGTCAGCATGCTATTCAATTACATGACAGCAAACTCTTCTGGTCTTCACAAATGTCTAATTTACTTTTTGACTGAATGGCTGACTATTAAAATCAAGTTTCCCTGTCTTCCTCGGTATAACTAATGTAATGCAAAGGATTCACAATGTGTCAGCATGTCCTTAAGAACACTAAACCAGAAAACTAAAAAAATGACAGAAATGCTTATCATAAAAGAGGTTAAAGGGACAAGCATACTTACAAATCAGTTGAAAAAAATGGAAACACAAAAATAAAACATGACACTAGCAAACAGAGAACTATAATTAAAGTAAAATATAAGGTTAGTACTTTTATACATAAAACCATACAGAAACATTTAAAAAGTAAGGTAACATAGAAGTTATTTAGTTATCTGATTACTTAAAAAATACTGTTTTTAATATTAAGGTATCACAACACAAAAACGTTATGTTTAAAAGGCATGTTGTAAAACTGCATTCTGCTTCTTAATAAGATGACCTGAACAGCACAGCAGTTCAGTGGTTAGGATATGTACCTCATAGCTTCAGAGTCAGATATCTGGTCACTGTCTATCTGCAATTTCATTTTCTCCACATTTCCATGGGTTTTGCCCAGACAGTCAGTCTCTTTCTATCTACTAAAATTTACTTGTTAACAGGTTACTCAGAAAGTGGAAAAAAATATATATATATATGTGTGTGTTTGTGTGTGTGTGTGTGTGTGTATGTACATATATATATATATATATATATATATATATATATATATATATATATATATATATATATATATAGACATACATAGCCCCCCCACACACACACACACACACACACACACGCACACACAATAGGTTCACCCACGTATTTATCCCTGTAAAGTCCCCAGATCATACCAAGTCCCAGTTAACCAATATAAAAAATAAACACTGGCCCAGAGGTAAACTATGATGACACTGAAGATGAAGTAAGAAATCCTAGTCACTACATGGAAACTATTTAGTCAGTGGAATTCTTGGAATATCATATATTTGTAGTGCAGACATAAGCAATAGAATTGTCATATGGTCTCAAAATATCAACAATATTTGGTGGGTGATCCCAGTACAATGGGAATGGGACTTTGGGCCTCAGTTACAAAAGACTTGCTCTCAGTGTAAATGACCACTTACACCGACAGTAGGCTGAGAGCAGTTGTTTTAGAATGTAGCCCATATAGTAAGTTTGGAATATATAAGTACCAGGGAAAAATCATTTTTTTATTTTCCTTTTAAGTTATTTTGCCTTTCAACCTTTTAAGATCAATTATTTGTGGTTCTATGTGTTGTTTTTGTTTGTTTTTTTTTGAGTAAATTAAGTATACTAAGCCATTTAGTTCATTATACACTGTATTTTGATGTGCATGGAGGGAACAGTATCCTGAGAGATAAAGGCATTATTTTACTTTAGATTTACTGACAGCTTCTGTTTAATTAGATAAATACTCTGCTTTATTTATCAGCACTTGTAGAAAAAGCATGAATAAAAAGGCTGAGGAGGACAACAAAAAAGAGACTGGCAGAGATTTTAAATAAACACTTTGCATTAGTTTGCACAAAGGAAAAGAAAGACAGGATGCCACACTGAAAACAGCAGAGAGGGGGATGATGTGAAGGATCAGTTTACTGTCATAAGGTAAAGACAGAGCTCTTGTCACAAGTTTGAACAAAGGTCAGGGGTGGGCTAGTTTGCTTTCAAGGATCTCCAAAAAACTGTGCAGCAGTGTTGACAGACCATCTGACAGAACTGCATAGTAGGTCCATGGCTGAAAGTGTGATCCCCAAGGAGAGAAAGTGTATCACAGATATTCCACTCTCCATAAGGAGGGAACAAAAAGTAAACTTGGGAATTAAATGCCTGTTAATTTGACTTCAGTTATAGGGACAATCATACAAAAGGTGTTTTAGCTACATGGCTACTGAATGCCCATCAGCAGGGTCAACCTGGAGAATGATAGGATAAAGTGGCCAATGGCTAGCCCTCTTATACTGGTGATAGAGGAGTTTGAGGAAGCCCAATGCCTGTGTAACCTCTGGTGGAGTCCAGGAGCCTCACAGTAAATTGACTCAGATTACAACAGGCAGTGACAATTTAACTGGTGTCATTACACTAGACACCCCTGAGGTAGGAACATTGAACAGCAACCATAAGAGTGATGGCTCCAGCTCCTTGCAAGCAACTCCCCAGTAGATGTCCTGCTCCCAAGGACTACATATGAGATACCATTGAGGATAAGGGTCCACCCAGCAAAGGGTTATGTTGAGAGTACCCTGAAGGAGCAATCGGGGCTCTGAGGTTGGGTGGACATGGAAGCTGAGAATACAACCAGATTCTGAATCATGTTGAGAAGAGATAAAATAAAATAAAAAAAAGTAAATGACAATATACTGCACACTTTGTGGCATTTTTTGAAAACAAAACGATAAGATCGTATTGTTTGTAGCATACAAAAATGTGCATCAAAATTGGCGCATATGAACCCTATACCATCTTAAAGGCCAAGCAAAATTACTACGCCAGCCTGCGGGAAAAAAACATAGTAAATATCTAAAAAAAAAATAGACTGGTAAAAATCCCAGCCTAACCTTCCCAGATGAAGCAGCCTGTAATGTATGATGCAGTTTATTTGTATGATATAAGCATGGCCAGCTCCCTAATAAACCCAAATCAAACATTTTATTCCTTTATTTATTTTAATAAGTTAGCTAGGGTAGAGTACTTATCTCAGCAAGCTATTTTCAGATTCTGCATGGGAAAAAACATAAAGGTACAGGCATAAACATGACTACAAGTTGCATAGTTACATAACAAGAAATATAAATTAAGTGATGATGTAATTCCGTAGATGATATATTTTATATATTTATCTTCATTATAATACATTCATAGGTAATATGCAACAATTATGAACATTTCAGTCTTGCATTATGTATAACTTATGATGATACAGTTTAGACATGGCAACAACCAAACTTGACACAGCCCATCAGAGGTATTGCTGGTTCAACTAGCACCCTGTGCTGATCACATGAAGTATTCCCCTACCTCCTCAGCTCTTCAAGTAAAAAGTAAAAAAAAAACATTCTGTTCCTTCTATCTCCTGGCATACCAGCCAAGTGGCCAGATACATGCTCTAGTGTGTGTGTGTGTGTGTGTGTGTGTGTGTGTGTGTGTGTGTGTGTGTGTGTGTGTGTGTGTGTGTGTGTGTGTGTGTGTGTGCATGTGTATATGCGTATTTATTGTATCCAGCAAATCCTCATAATTTTTTCTCTTATTGCCTTTGCCGTAGGGTGCAGCTTAACTCCGAGATGCTTCTTTGACCACAGCAAGTCTACTTGATTATTAACTCCATTCCACACTGCTAATTACTAGGGATTTCTTAGGATGGTACTTCAGACCTGATTCCTGCCAAACTCCTCAAAGATCTTTAACACCTGAGAATGCACCCCTTCAGCATCTTGCAATAATAACATATAGACACCAGCAAGCAGGTTTACATTACTTATATTCCCCCTAACACCCTACCTTTCTATCAACCTGTTTATCCTTTGGAGTATTTTCTCGATAACTAAAATAAAGATTCCCAGTAATAAATGACAGCATTGTCACATTCTTCTCTCTAAGCTTATATTATCTTATCTGATAAACTCCCATTTACCCTTATTTGGGTAAATGGGGTGGGGTTGGTATAATGGTTAAGATTTTTACAAGGTACAAGGTTTGATTCTCACCTTTCAAAGGGAAATTGGCAAGGTTTAAAATGGTCCACAAGGGCAGTTAGCCTGCAGCTTATCTGTGAACCTATAAACCTATTTGAAATCTAGTGTGATTTCTACCAAAGCTCATTCTCTAACGAAGGGATTAAAGGCTCATCTACGGATAGAGGATGCACTCTGATGCACAGATCTAAGAGAAAAGGGCAGGGCTCTCAAAGAAAGGTTTATACTCTGGGTTTGGCATTAACCATAGCATAATAATTTATAAATTGAAGAATTCAGCAAAAGAAAGATCCTCAGTCTTAATGGAAGCAGGTCTACCATGTGAAGGGATGCTCCTAGTTACCTGATAATGAGATGAAATGGCATTCGCGAGTGATGGCTTGCAAAATGCTGGTCTTCCAAGGTGAGTTCAGTGCTACAACTGGTAGAAACCAGTAGTACTGATGATAATAAGAATGTGGGGTATTAGGAGTATTACAATGCTGGTGCACTGCAATGCACCAAACACTGGCTTTGTGCACTCATATTATGTCTAGTGATCATGATCACACAGTCGATATGCAGGTGTCATAGGTGGTGGGAGTAGTTATACGATTCAAGGTATACAGTTATGAGGTTGTTGCTGAATGCTTTGTAAAAGGTTACAGACTGTAGGTACGGTGAATTGTCAAATGTAGAATGCTCTTCCCTTTCCTGCTGCCTGCTAAAGTCTCATTCAGATGCAGTCCTTTACAGATATGCCTCTCAACCTCTTAGCACAAGAAATCTGGACAATGCCTATAATAAAGGGCAAAGGTTCAGAAATAGGGACAGATTTTAAATATTGCTCTTATAAACTTCGAAACTTGCTAGAATAACAGTTTATGTTAGCATGCATTTTCTGACAGATTTGAAGTTTGAAACTCAAGTGTATGTCATTATTTATTGACTTCAATCATCAGTGATTTACTAGAAAAAAAACATACATTTTATGAGGGACAGACCAAAGATATGAAGCAAAAATCATACAGTTGAGAGTTATGTTTACAGTTAAGGGGACCCATAAGGCCAAAATCAGTATGTCATACGACTCTGTATGATGTGACATATGCATTGTGGTTGCCTGCTGAAATTCTGAAGAGGGCAATTGTGTACCAATTGCAAGAGGAAATCTGGGATAATATATACTAACTCTGAAGCTGTGTTACCTAGAAATATTCCCAATACTCCAAAGTACAATGATCTTGAAGTTTATTACTTATTTCATTTCATATATTACAACAGATTGTCTAAACCTATGCACGTATAAGTTTATAGGAAAAACAAATAAGCAATGAGTAACTAAATGTCAATCTGTTGCTAAGAAAAATGCCTGTATCACAAATGAAAGACACAAATTCCAAATGATTTCCCCCATAAATAATCAAGGGTGAAAGCAAAGTAAGAGATGAAGGCTGGATGGTAGAATGAACAAATATTACCTCGGTCTTATGTGGGTTAAAATTTGTTTGCTGATTAAGCACCATTCAATCAAGGATGCAGTTCAAGTAGTCTTTTAGTGAAAACAAGGCAGGTACATTTCAGGTAAAACTGAATATCATAAGAAATATGCCTTCTCACCTCCCTCCCTCCCTTAGTGGCAACATGTACACTTGAATAACAAAAGAGTCAGAATTGCAGTACATGTATAATAACATGTAATGTGATACCTGACCTTTGTACCTTTCTTTCTGTCTGTCACATCCATTTTTACTTATTTTATGGAGATGGATTGTGATCAAATAGGTATCACTCCAGTCATTTTGTTTATTCAGTGTTCTATAATGTATGTTTTTAATTTCTCTGGAAAAGAGTGGATAGCTCTCTGCAGGTGAGAGGAGAGCAGTTACCCCATTGGAGGACTTTCAGTATCTTGAGGTCTTGTTCACCAATGAGGATAAAGGGATTATGGAAAGTGTGTGGTGGATGGATGGAGCAGCAACAGTGCTACAGATGTACCACACCGTGCTGGTGAAGCAAAGCTGGATCACAGGATAAAGCATTTAATTTATCTGCCATCAGTCTATGTCTACAGCACCACCTACTGGTATGAGCTATGTGTAGTGGCCAAAGGATAAGATTATGTATAAAAGCACAAGAAATGAGGTCCTTTTGCAGGGGTGCTAGGCTCTGTCTTCAAGACAAAATGAGGCCTTCACCACTGTGGAAGAATCTCAGAATAGATCTTCTGCTTCCAGTTTGACAGGAGCCATTCGAGTAGGTCTGGGCACCTAGTAAGGATGCACTTTACCTGACTCCCCAGGAGGTAAAAGACACAACCCACTAGGACGACGCCCTAGAGTAGATGCAGAACATGACCTATATCTTAAATTCCTTAGCCTACCTGAGAACCATAAGAGGATCGCACAAGATCAGCTGGAAATTAGGAAGTCTGGTCTGCCTTGTTCTGAGAGCTACCGTCATGACCCCCTAATAAGATAAACAGATTACAAAATGAATGGATGTGCTTTTTTGTATGTGGTTTACATAATATCAGGTTTGCTTCACCTTTCTGACTATATTGTGTATGCTATGCCTGTAGTAGGAGATTTAAGTAATTCAGTTGGAGTGCTTATATTAATGCACTGATCTGCCTTTTCATTTAGGCTATTTCTGATGCTAGCATAGCTGTTTATTATATTGTGCTAATATCCTAATATTTTCTGAATCACTTCCCTTCATGTTTTTACACCTACATTTTTTCCTTACCTTCCAATGCTATCTTGTTTTATAAGGTTTACTCTGCTACTGAATAAAAGAAAAGATGTACTGTCCTCTTCAAATGTACACTTCTTTACATACTGTGCTACTTACAGTTACAGAGATGTGCATTAACTCTTGTTTTTTTTAAGTATAAGTTATTATTTTACTATATTGTAGCAAGTGCATAATAGCCTGTGTTGTATAACTTTCTTAATGGGCATAAGTCTTAAATGATGCCATCCTATCCATTATATTTGTATGTTATCTTTCTGTATTTATGGAAATATACTTGCAACAATTCAACTGAATCTTCATATATTGTTTTAAATGTGTTCAAGTGCCCATGTAGGGTACTGTCATACAGATTTGCAGTATAAAAGACAACATGCTATCTAAGTCAAAAATATGTGAAACCTTAAACAGTCTTGAAAGAAATTATCTGTAATACATGTAAGATAATATTAGAGGGATACGAGGACATTTTACAGAAATTCCAGAGAGTTTTGCAAAGAGAACTGAGAATACAAATTACATCAGGGAGACAGTGAAAAGAGTTATTCAGCCCAAGATATGCAATAATATATATATGAGACTCAGATGTCTTTGGGTGGCAATTTAAGTATCTTATACCATTTCAAGGTCAGCTAGGAAGTTTTCTAGACTTCCTAGTTTTATAGGTAAATAACAGGCTGTCAGTATATAAACTATTACAATTCTAGCTAATAACCAGAGGTGAGAATCAAAGCCTGCACTTTGTATCTATGAGGTAAAAACCTGAACCGTTACGCCAACCCCTCCTCCTTAGTATGAAATGCGATAAAATGTACTATGAAACTGGAAGCATACATTTGGGGTATGCATGGTTTACAAGAGTTCTAGTAGGGTATTTAAGACCTCTAAATAAATATTTAGAATGAGAAGAATTAACTCTAAGCCCATACTTTATTTCAATGGATGGGGAGTCTGATAGAGTTCCATCTTATAAGTGATTGTTGGATCTAATTATTGCAGTAGGAAAGACAGAAAGAAAGAAAGTGATTAACAGAAGGTAGCTTCAACAGGAGGATATGTCCAGAACGTATTAAAACAACTTTACATTCTAAAATTGAGGGCTACGGAAGGGAAACTGAGAGAAAAGATAAGGAGCAAACTGGCTCATTGATTACTAAAAGATATAAATTTAGAGATATAATTTACTGTTATTTATTTATTTACATTTGTTTACCGGGAAATTCTGACTGGACACAGGTCCTTTTTCAGTGGAGACTGGGGAGAAAAGCTCCACAGAATGACATGATAAATGGGATACAATATGAATCAGAGGTATGTATACAGTAATGGTGATGATGACATGGAAAATACAGGAGCGCATTTGGTAAAATTAAGTAGTAAGCTCTAATTACAAACATCAAAAATAAGAAGTAAAACACAGTACTACAATTGTCTAACAGCAATAAGTTAACAATAATAGACTAATGATTACTAAACCCTGGAAGGATTAACTAGTAGTAAGTAATATTCAGTTCAGTTTTATAGTGATAGAGGAAATACACTATCCAAAGCAGGAAAAAGAGAGAAGGGTTGAAGGGGGAGGGGTTATTAGTCGGGGATTGGACAAGGACAAAGCCAGTAAAAATGTAGGTGTGATTTAAGTGCAGTCTTGAAAAGACTGCAGGAAGGAAGGGTAGTTATGGTAGTGGGAAGGTTGTTCCAGAGCTTGGATATAGCACAGGAAAATAGTGCTTCCGCTGCTGAGTTTTTGGTTTTGGTGACCTGGAGTAGATTTTTGTTGCAGGAGCATAGGGGTCTGGAAGAGTGGTAGGGTTGGAGAAGTGTATGGAATGATGGGATTCTGAGATGGTTGTTTACAAGTTTATGAACAAAGGTGAGTTGAGTTAGGTGTAGGAGCTCTGGGAGCTCAAGCCAGCCAAGGTTTCTAAGGGAGACACAGTGGTGGCTGCAGTAGGAGGCACCAGTGGCAAATTTTGCGATTTTATTGTAGCAGGTTTTGAGTTTGTTTAGGTCTGTCTGCCTAAGATTTGTAAGTATGGGTAATGCACAGAGTAGGGTGGAGATTAGTTGGGAATTGGCAATAGAGATTCTAGCTGGTTTGGTGTGGTATTGGCAGTTTCTATATAAGGCACCCAGTTTTTTGTGAACTTTTTTATTGTTAGTGATATGTGAGTGTCAAATTTGAGATTATTGTCTATCTGTACACCAAGTAGTTTTGTGTGGACTGTTGGTGAAATGGAGGTACTGTCCTTGGCTTGTATATTGAAGTGAGGGGTGTTTGGGGTAGATTTGGAGGGTTGGAAGATGAGGAGTTTGGTTTTATTTGGATTGAGGAGAAGCTGGGCATTGGATAACCAGCTTTCAACAGAAGAGAATGATTTTTGTGTGATCTGCTGGAGTTCTGTTAGAGTTGGGGCTGAGCAGATGAGGGTGGAATCATCTGCATACTGTATGAGGGAGGCATGTTTGGTGGCAGTGTGTAAGTTGTTGGTGGAAGGGGAGAAGAGAAGGGAGCCAAGGATAAAGCCTTGGGGAACCCTGAGAGTAACAGGGAGGTGAGGAGATAGATTGTTGTCCCAGACAACTGATTGCTGGTGGCCTTATAGATAGCTGTGGAACCAGTTTGTGGCTGGTGTGGAGAAAGAAATGTTGGCGAGAGCAGAGAGTAGTAGATCATGTGACATAATGTCAAAGACCTTAGATAGATCCAGAAATACAGCAGAGGAGAGGAGGCCATTGCTTTTGTGATGGAGGATAGTGTTAGTGAAGGAGAGCAGAGCAGTCGTAGTGCTGTGGTGTGGCCTGAAACCATGCTGGGTACTGGAGGGGAGATTATTGTTAAGTAGGAATTTGGGAGTCCAGTGAGTTGATGCACTTTTCAAGTATCTTAGAGAGGGGGGAGAGGATGGCAATGGGGAGGTAGTTGTTGAGGTCGGTGGAGAGGCCACCTTTGTGGAGGGGAATGATGTGGGATATTTTCCATAGCATGGGTACACAGTATTCAGATATGGAGAAGTTGATTAATATGGAAATAGGATAAGCTAGGACATCAACTACTATCTTTAGGTATTCAGCGGGCAGGTTGTCAGCTGCTAGTTTTGTGGGTTTTAGTTTTGTCAGGAGTCTTTTTATGTAGAAAGTGGGTACTGTGGAGAGAAAGAAGGCAGGGAGGGTTGGATTTGGGTTGGGTGTAGGGGAGTCGGTGTAGGGAAGTATTTTTTGGTTAGTAAGGTTGCCACATTTTCAAATGCCCAAAGTGGGACTTTTTTGGTACAAACATCAGATTTTGCAGGGCGAAACATACCCACGGCCAGTACAAAGGACAGAACTTTACTTTTTTGCCTAAATAAAAGCTTATTCTTGTAGTATTTTAGTTGACCAAACTGCAGAAGTGCGTGAACCAAATACTCCATAATAAAACCACTGGTATATTGATGCTGTAGAAAATGCTGGTAGTCCACAAAGTAAAGCAAAAACGTTTATTGTAAGACAATAGAAAGCTGGTAAGCGCTTTCGTCCTCAACAAAAGAACTTCATCAGATGAGTATATAAAATGGTATTTCAGCATAGGCTGCTTTGGATGCTAAATGTGGTACAAGCTTTCTCATTTTCATATTTGCTCTGGTTGCACCACCTGACTTGTGCCTGAGACTATAATCAAATAGAAAGAAGTGCCTTGTGGATGGGCTGTGAGTGTAGAAGGAAAACTTTATTTACTTAAAAGTTTTTTTCTTTTTTTAATTAAAATCGTTGTACTCCACTATCAGCCAGCCTGAAGAATGGCAAGTACTTTTTGTTTATTAGTGTGTGTGTGTGTGTGTGTGTGTGTGTGTGTGTGTGTGTGTGTGTGTGTGTGTGTGTGTGTGTGTGTGTGTGTGTGTGTGTGTGTGTGTGTGGATGGACATGCATGTGATTACAGTGGCTGTTATATATGTATTCATTAATTTGATCATAATCAAACATAGAACATCTACACAGCCCTTAAAGTTGTTGTAAGTGGTGTGTGTGTGTGTGTGTGTGTGTGTGTGTGTGTGTGTGTGTGTGTGTGTGTGTGTGTGTGTGTGTGTGTGTGTGTGTGTGTCTGTGTGTGTACCAACATGTGGAGTGATGCAATGGGTGGCACTGTATATATCGAAGAACAATAGGCTGCATATAACTTACTGTGGCCAAGATTAATGTATTTATTCATTCATTTCATCACAATGAAACATCAGATGTGCAAAGTCATTGAAGTTGCTATAAGTGGTATGTGTCTGTACATGTGTGGGACTGAAATGGCTTGACAGCAACAAGCTGAAATACATTACTGTGGCAATTATTTATGTATCCGATAGATGGATCTGTGGTTTAAAGAGTCAGTAAAATGACTGTACCTAGTGGGCATGTTTCTGTACTTGTATATGTGTCTATGCAGGCAGAGTTGCTGCAGTGGGCTGTGCTGCATGCATCTGAAAACAATTATATGAAGTTCATTACTGTTGCAGTTTATATAATCATTCCTTTTATCAAAATCACACATCTAAGGAGTACACAGTCAATGAAGCAGTTGTAATTGGTGGTCACAGAGGCAGTCTATTGATGAAACTGACTGACCACTTTTACTTTTGATCATAGAGTCAAATGGTCAGTGATCTGGCTTAGTGAGGTTAGTGTAAGGTTAGTGTGTGTTTGAGTAAAGCATGCCTTTTTATTGATTGCAGTCATGGTTTCATAGGTATATACTATGCTAACGACCAAACCCAATTTTTACCCATGTAACATGGGCATCTATTTGGAGGGATATGTTAATTAGGAGGTTGCCAAAGGCTTAGTAGGGAGTGTATGGTAGTTAGGGAATATTTACTGTTGGCGTCTGTCTATCAGAGACATGGAGAGCCAGTTCAGGCATGAATTTTCAATTTCCCATCCAATGGCCAAGGGTATATTTGAGGGATGGACACTACTTCATATGGATGGGGAGCCTATTCCAGACCATGGGGATTTTTGAGGCACATATCTTTCCCACCAGAATGCTCTATTTATGTCACAAGCAAAGTTTAAATTACTGGATTAAGTGTTTTTGGTGCCATTCCTTTGGCAGATGTGCAAAAGGTCCATCATGGCTGGATTTGAGGATGCCTTATATGCCAGGTGTAGATCACATCTCAGTAACTTGCAGGAGATTAAGGAAACAGATAGGGTTTTAAGGTAATCTGTATAAGGCATGTGTTAACACCCTGTATTCTCTTGGTGAGGAATCTCTGCGGGTGTTACAAGTGTTGCATATACCTTGTCAGGTACATGCTGAAGGGGGCATTGGACTCAGTTATGGATCTGATAAGGG
This sequence comes from Protopterus annectens, assembly GCF_019279795.1. NCBI lineage: Eukaryota > Metazoa > Chordata > Ceratodontiformes > Protopteridae > Protopterus > Protopterus annectens. Next base: position 1,972,571,979 of record NC_056733.1, read on the forward strand.
CAGACTAAAGTGAACTTCCTTGGACCTAGGTGTCATATCATTACTTATAAGTTAGGCAAAATAGAATGGTTTTCTTACTACTTTGGCTACATAGTGGCCAAAGGCCAGATTACTGCCTACATATCTTCCCAGATCCCTAACTACTAGGTCAGCTCTTATGGAGTGCCTTATCAATGAAATAATTAACCTGGTTGGACTTTTTCCCAAAAGGCAGTATAATGCACTTCTTAGCATTGAGTTTTATTTCATGTCTTTGGAAACAGTAATTTATCTGTGTTAGACCCTCTTACAGGATGTTAGTGTCATGGGGTAAGCTATGATAGCTCCACATCTGCATTCATCTGCAAACTTGGTGAGCCAGAGGCCCTTGACATTAGCCTTGACATTCGAGAAGCAGATGCCAAACTGGACAGGCCTCAGCACTGAGCCCTGAGGTACTCTGCTGGTGACCAGTCTCTTAGTGGGGGTAATCTCACCAATCCTGACTTATTGGGTCCTATCTGTGAGACAGATGGCAATCCAGTGAGTTATGGAGGGATTTATGTCTAGTTTGGTGAGTTTGTCAACAGTACCTAAGTGAGATAGTGTATTAAATGCCTTATCCAGGTCTAGGTAGGTGGTATGCACTGTTTTGCCCTCATCCATTGCATTGGTGACCATCAGGTTAAGTAGGCATGACCTTCCTTTGACAAAACCTAACTAGGATGGATCTAGTGTCTGTCAGTTGCCAATATCTGTGCTGATCATTTCCATGATAATTCATTTCAAGGCTTTATGTATTAGACTAGTCAGACTAATGAGTCTGTAGTTTCTGGGGTTAGTTGGTGGTCCACCCTTGTCAGAAGGGATAACCGTTGCAGTCCTCCATTCATGTGGTACGTAACCTGTTTTCAGGCTGTAGTTGAAAGTGACTCAAGATGTCTTGCTAGATCATGTTTCAAGCTATTCGGGACACAATTTGGAATATTTTCTGCACACCATTGAAGCCGTGTTTTTGACATTAATGAGTAACACCATGACCTAGTCCCTGCTAGTAGTTAGTGGTTATGCTAGTACAGCAGAGGGAGAGTAGTGGGTGAAGTTAAAGCTAAATTTGTCAGCCAGAACATTTTGCTATGTCACATTGCTCCTGAAGGTGGTGAAGGTGGTACCATTTGCCACCATTTCAGCACACTCCTATGTGTAGCACTTTTAAGGTTTCAGACATAGCTGCAGAAGGCCGTGTGGTTGACTTTAGCCTAAGAGGCTATATTGACTTTGTAAATGGCCTTGTTGCATTCAGTTAGTCCTCTTAGTTTGCTATTTAGTTTAGTTAGTGATCTCTTGTTATTTTGAGAATTGTCCTTTCTGATTTTGGGTATGACTTTTCTCCTTTTGTTATATACCCTGTTAAGGGTAGGATTCCACCAGTGTGGTTTGTTTATTTTTTTTTTTTGGGTGGGGGGGGGGGTAGGTAAATCAGCTTCTATGCATCCATTTTAATGGTTGCACAGGATTTCTGTGAAAATTTCCACATAGGTTACTGTGAACTCAGAGTTCAGAGGGTCAGATGGGCAATGAATATTGATAAACTGCCCCTTAATAGGATATAGTTTGCTTTAGAATAGTTCATAACTGTTGCATGTTTTGCTGGGTTTTCCATGTTGATTTTTGTTTTGAAGGAGGCAGCTTTGTGATCTCATATTTGTGAGTACTAGATCCATTATGGTTGAATGTTTGTTTGGAGTGTGCACTATCTGGTCAAGGGTATTTCTGTTAATAAAGTCCAGGAAATGTTGTGCCTGTACGTTGGAGGCAGTGTATGTCTCCCAGTCTATAGAAGGGTAGCTGAAGTCTCCCATGATCAGGGTATTTGGCTGTTTGATAAGTGCCTCCAGCAGGCCTAAGTATGAGTTATGGGATTCTTGGGGCATAGATGGTGACCTACAACTTGCTAGGATATGTAAGGGACTTTTTGTATGGTGATTTGCACATGGATGAACTCCATGGCATTATCTTGTTTAACCACCCTAGAGGTAGACTTGTTACTAATGTGGATCGAGACACCTTCAACTTTGCAGCTGATGGTCTATATGTGGGGAAGGCACTGAAGCCTTGCACTGCCTGAGTACTTTCTCCTGCTTTAAACCATGTGTTGGTAATGGCACAGGTGTCTATATTCTTCAAAGTGAGGACAGCTTGCAGGGTGTGGAGTTTGTTGTTAAAGCTTATAACATTGAGCAGTAATACCTTTTGGTTTCTTTGGTTTTATTTGTTAATTGGACATCTGAAGCACAAATAAAATGGCCAAAAATAAATGAATGCTGAGGCAGTTTATGCATGAAAATAAATGTCCTCAGCTGTTGTTTGATCAAAAGTAAATGGTTATTAACCTATCCTAATATAGCCTCACCCATTCATTTCGGAAGCAGCCACCCCCACTTTGAATTTACCAGACACCACTGAAACAGTGTCATCAAAGATCCAAACTTCATGTCTGCCAAATTCTTTTATCAAATGCATGGCAGACAGGCCTGTCAATTCAAGAAGTTCAAATCCCACGAATGACATGGCTTTTTCATGGATGGACTAAAATCCAGAAACCTCTGCTGAGAGACATTTTTGTCTTCCATGAGGTTGTGATATTCCAAAAACAGCAAAAACATGTAGCTTGCTTATTAAATAAGTATGACTCAAATCAAAAAGGTTTCTGAGAAAGATAAGGACCAACTGGAAAATCTAACTAATAGGGTATTGTCATTAATCTAGAATTATACTTCCAAACATACTCGAAAAGTGACATAGCTTAGTCTGAGACTAAGTTAACTATATACTTTTTTCGGCTTATAATGCATCATTTCAGAGATGTACAAAATCAGTTCAAAACTACTTTTAGGTATTATTAAAAATAATATTGGCTTCAGACATACAAACACTAAAACTTGGTCCAGTCTTGATGGCGGGAAAAATGCACCATTGAATAGTGGTTTTAGTGCAGACAATAACAATTCAATTAGATATGCCCTTAAAATCTCACATCTAAATGTAAATAATTAAAATAACAAATGTGACCCTACTGGAATGTTGAATATATAAAAAAATAATAGATTTATTTTGACCTTACTGGAACATGGCTGAAAATTTACTAACACTCATTATACATCACACTGAGCTATAACATATTGCACAACAGAAGATATGGGAAGAGAACTGGCAGAGGAATACTCTCACTGCTGAACATAAGCTCAGCGGTATGGACAGGAGATCAATATAGCTGGTGCTGGGTTGGGTACAGTTTATTCATCATTTCTTTTGTTTTTCTCATAGATCTCGATGTGCAAAGAAGGCTGACATACGTTATTTACGGGTAGTATATTGTTTATAAGCAATATGTTGGAAGATGTTACTGTCATCACTGTTTTTTCACTTTCCTCACAATTAGACATCATGTCCCTATACAGGTGGCTGCCTTTGGGAGTTAGGGGTGAGGAATGAGGAGGCAAGCTATGCATACGTATGACAGCAATCACTTGAAATACATGAATGTGGCTATTTGAACCTCTGTTTTCATCCCACTCTAACACTAGAGGGATGCACACACAGTGACTGTCTTCTTTTTGGGGGGACAGAGCATGGAGACAGGCAACATTCCCAGCTAAGATTTATGTATCCTCTCAAACATTTCTCTTGTTAATTTATTTTGAGTTACTATTTTTCTCAGCTTTCAGCAACATTTTTAAGTCTTGAACACAATTTACTTCTTCCTTGAAAGAAAAAATAAGACTGCATTTTTTTTTCTTCTTCAGGTCTTTCCTGGATTCAAAGGGTGGGAAATTAAAATACATCTCAGTGCATCTACAACCCTATGGCTTCACCCACAGCCTAATTAAGTTACCTCTTGCAGAGTTACTACTGTGCTGCTTTTGCCAGGTAATGTGTGTTGAATGGATGCAAGAAAAAAATAAAGTTGAACAGTAACATTGAATTTCTTTCCTTAATCATAATTTTTGTTCAAGTCATTATTGGATGGAAAGGTTAAAAAGAAAACTTTAAAATGTACTTCTTCAGAGCATACATACAACCATGACATCTTGAAAAAGTGAACAGTAGACAAAATGTGAGAAAAGGAAGAAAAGAGTAGTGTGCATAGTATGGGGAGCCCAAAATGGCAGAAAAACAGGGTCTATATTAGAACATCGAAGTGTCAGAACTTCAAATGTTCTAATATCAAACCTAATTCAGTGAATGCTGACATCAAACATTCAGAACAGCAAATTTTTTCCTAGGGAAAAAATTTGCTGTTCCAAAACACATACACACAACACAAGCACACCAAACAAACAGCAATCCACACACATACACCTAAAATTTTACACCTAACCCTACACTAAACAGTACACACACCACTAACCATCCACTTACCTTAACCCAAACCCTAACCCTAAGGTCTATCACTATCGCACACTCACCTTACCTGCGCCCTAACCATAACTCACCTAACCCACCCTAACCCTCATGTCCACACAATCGCACACTTACCTGAACCTGACCCGTAACGTTCCACCACAGCACTGAAAATAGCAAAGCGACAGAAACAGAGAACCGAATTCTTTCCCTGGGAAAAAAATTTGTTTTTCTGTAACTTCACTATTTTCAGCGTTCGCTGATTAGGGTTCGATATTAGAACATTCGATGTTCTGAAACATCAATGTTCTAAGACAGACCCGAAAAATAGAGGGGCATACTTGAGGATGTGTGCTGGGGGGTGAAATGATAGGCAGTGGGGGAGGTGCCATGGGTCTCTTTGTTTAGGGTGCCATTTCAGCTAACGTCAGTCCTGTAAACCGGGGTTTTGTGTCATCATTGCACCTAAATGTCAGCCACTGTCAATGTCCTTCTGTGAAAAGGGCCAGCATAGTCTGGTACACAGGCCTGTCAACTATAAGAGCATTGTAGCAACAGTTCAGTCTGTGCATACTACTACTGTATATCTACAGCATGAACTTACTGGTTTCTTCATGATACACATTCTCTCATGGTTTTTCATTTCTTATTTTATCTCCATATAAATTTGATAGTCTTTTACCATTCATCTTGTAGTTACTTACAGTCCTCTGCTAATTTTGTTTACTTAGTGCTCATTTTCCAGCATCAGCAACTTATGTGAAGTAGGCAATCTGCTTTGCAACCTTCTGCATATCAGCAACTGAGCAGCTGAGAGAACAGTTACCTGCAGTGATGTTCTACTACATTCTAGCTTTTCAAGATGGCAATATGGGAAGCATACTGTTTCCTGATGACCAGTTGATTGACTCTCAGAATGATTTCAGTGGACAATCATCTGCATTTTGTAACAGCAATTAAACCCAGAGTAGAGCGAGAAAATGAATGCTATTTTTTAACACTTTCTCCCTATTCTTCAAGGTTGTGCAATTACAAAGCTAGCATATATATTTTAGGTACAGTGGATTCTTTACCCCCATGTCAGTGGGTGCAATCTTGGAAGTTTCAGTATTCTGAATAGCAGCCTTCCAAGGCTGTAGATATTTTTGATTAAATGATTGAGTAGTGTTGTGATTATTCATAGTAAATCCTGACAATCCTCACAGCAATTGCTGCAGCTCTTCTCATGAGATTCTCTACTGTGACACTAAAGAGTGTAGCCTGGAAAGTACAAATATGAATTCCCTTTCATGCACAAATCTTTTAAATTTCTGAACTGTGTTCTGTGGACAACTGACAGATATCAGAACATCGGTATGTATCCTTTTATCAAGAATTTAGACAATGCCCTTATCACTCTTACATTTGAGACTGTTAGAATGGATATTCAAGGAGACCTAGAACAATAATCCCCACAGAAAGACACATGATTTCTTTGAAATGGAACCCTTGTACCCTCTCTACTCTATGGATGATTTGGTAAATGGCATCTCTTACATACAACTGTTATGATATCCACTGCATATGGCACAAATCTGCACTATGTATTCTACTTGAGTTGCCATTCAAGGTCAAAACACTTTATTGTTTTTAGACCTGATTCATGTATCTTCTCAATCATTCGATATATCAGTTGATTGAGAACTGTTATTTAGTCAGCGCTAACCATTAAGCCTTGGACACAATTACTCCCCTGAAAGGAACATAAGGCTAGATTTCTTTCCTTGCTGATTATTTCTTTTTCAGGCCAAGCTTTAACTGCAACAGCTCTCAGCACTGGTACTTCTAAGTCAGCATTAGTATGGCTCTTCAATTCTTTTACTGTTGCTGCTTCATTGGCAGCTGCTATACTTTTCAAAGAATCTCTACTTTGTCTTCTAACAACTCTTCATACTTATCCAATAAATATTTTCTGCTCAATGTATTTGCTATGTATACCTCCTTGTTTGGACTGGTTTTCTCTTTTAGACCATGTCTACAGATTAAGTAACAGCTTCTGCAGTCTTGGAAATGCTTTGTAAAAGATGTTTGAATATACTTTGCAAAGGTTTCCAGTCTATTTCCACCTGAACTTGTTTAATATACACTTATTGATGGAATTTCTCACATCCTTACATTAATGCTAACAATTCCTTTTTTATCTGAGTATTTCTGTTTTGCACATCTGTAAAAACTCTTGATCAGCAACCGTCTATTAGCATGTAGTATCACAAGTGACAAATCTAGCTTATTTGCATCATAACAGTTTAATGTGGAAGTATCTGTAGGTTGACCCTTAAGCATTTCATAGATTTTATCCTGTTCATAGCTTCATTCTCACACTGTATCTTGCTGCCTCAGTTTTCTAATATGCATAGCTGTCTCACACATATTAGGTACCAACTTTGAAAGATATCGCATCATTCCAAGAACCTCCATAACGTCTTATGGCCTTGGCATTTGCACAATAGCTCATATATTTTTTTTTTCCTGGATCGGATGTTAGACCTTCTGATGTTACAGTATCAACCACCTGTTGTTGACCTTTCACTCTGATTTTACACTTGCTCTTATTTAGCTATAACCTTCTTAGTCTCCTGCTATGTTCTTCTCTTGGCTCACCCCGCACTATCAAATTATCAGCTATGTTTACAACATCTTCAAAACCTTCACTTACCTGAGAACAACTGCTAGAACACTTCCCTGCTGACAAAATACAAAGCTGAAGTTTATAGAACCTGTATTTGATTAATGATGAATTCAGTGCATACAGTTTGGAACTTTCTTAATCCAGCACTACCTGCCAGAAATGCTGCCTTGCATTTACTACTGAGAGTAGATGTATTATCTGATATTCTTAAAACGACTTTTTGCACCTGCATGCAATGCAGAATAGTCTTGATTAATTACTTTATTAATAAATGTGAATATAATATCTCTTTGTAATAGTGAGTACATTATTTGCCTATTCTTTTGGCTTTTTATTTATTCTTAATTATGTCTAGTCTCTTCATTCGCTTTAGTTGCTGTTCTGCTTTACTTTTGAGTGATACAAGTAATGGTCTGGGTGCGTGTATCACTGGTACAGCTCTGGGGCTTATTTTTAGATAATGTTCTCTTGACAAGCTGTCAAAACCTGTGAAGAAATAAGCACAGTTACTCAATTTACCACCACTATGGCAACTGGGATGCCTTTATAAGAGTTAATTATTCCCTGAACAATGCCTCTGTGACAGATACTGGTCACATGTAGTCTGTGTTTTCACATGTGGAATTCTTCTTACTTATTTCTAGCTTTTCAGATAACATGAAATCAAAAACAGTAGAACTCTTTCCTTAAATGCATCTATTTGAAGAAGACAATGTATTCCTGTATTGGTATGTCAACATTTTCTGAGCAAATAGAGCCATACAGTGGCCAAAGAGGTATACACAATAGCTTTCTTCTCACCGCCAAATAGGCTAAACCCTTAAAATATCCTTTGACGAAATACTCCACTTTATACCTGAATCAAGTTTAAGCTCTGTACTGTGTCCACTAATTCTCACTGATTTCTTTACAACTTGCTCATAATCTCCAAGACATTTTCAGACTTCACATTATCATGCCTTTTCAGGTCAACAGTACCATGAAATAGTTCATTTTCCTATATATGTCCAACAACATGCTACTTTTAACATGTTCGTCTTTGTTCTTAAAATGTTTACAGAAATGTCATTTTCCAGCACATATTCTGGAAATCTGACTAAAAGTTATATTGCTAATATGTATGTAACCACTCCTACTGCCAACACATCATCTTAGATCTTTAATTTATTACAGTATACTGTCTCATGACTTTCTTATATTCATCACTTTTACAATACACCTAGCCTTTATTTTTATTTTTGCTTTGGTGTTTAACTCACATTTTATTTTACTAAACTTTTTTCATAATTAATTTTTTAAAACTGTGCAGTAATAATTTTACTTTCCCTCCACAAAGACAGCTTCTGCTAAAATAATGTTTCTTTTTCTTAAAAGCCCACCCATCGTTTCATCAAAATTACTATGGTTGTCATTTCTTGCTGTGGTAAACAAAAATGGAGCCAACTCACAGTACTGCCTCTAACCTCACCTACTCTGCCTACTTCCACACACATTTTATGACATAGAAGGGCATGTCAATTGGAGGTGGAACACTGTATTTTCTTCAACTTGATTGCATTATTATAGTGACATTTTTTTCTTAAAAACTTCAGTCCAAGGTGGCCGTTTAACAAACTCCAGCATTCTGTTTGCAGGTACAGTGTTTACCTGAGTACGGAACAATTGCTCTGATATCCAGACAGTTCAAAAAAGACAAGATAGATGGCAACCCTACATATTATTCTATATTGCTTTAGTGAAGTGCGTAATTGACCAAACTTACAGCCTCTGGCTATATTCAACAGTTAGTAAAATATACATCAATAGCTATTGTAGGCACCAAAGAACTAATAAATGACAAGTTCTTTCCAGGATGACAATCAGTACTGACGTTTATCTCTAAATGCTGCTATCTTTTCTTTCTTTTCATCAAGGAATGTAAAAGGGTTAAATAATTGCATGGCTTCTTCTGAAGCAAGATGCACACATGTTACACATTGAACTTCTTCAGGGTTTTCAGCTAATATACTTTTATTTAGGAATAATTTGAAGTTTTGTAATTACAACTTCTAGCTTTCAGTCAAATGTATCTCTAATAAGAGTTTTCTAGGAGATGCAGAGCCATTTTCCACTAGCAATTATATTTCTGTAGTTCAAAACACCGAAATTCTTGAAAGCAAACATATTTCTTCACTTCTTCAGATTTGCTTCTTCTGCACTGATGGATAATTTTATCACTTGTAAATGTATATAGTGAGGTTTATTAAATAATACAAAGAGACAGTAGAAGTTCTCTAACCTTCATGAGATGTAAAGTAAAAAAGGGGAGTTTTCTATAAATTCTGAATACTGCATGGTATATTAATCAATGGAAATAGTTCATTAGCCTTTAAAAGCATATGCCCCTTATTCTGTAGTATGTTACATATTCTTGTGTTTTAGCTAATAAGCAAAATACAAAAGCCACATAGCAACTATTAAACTTCAACTATTAATAGTGAGAGAATATCATGGCAATTAACACAATCACGTTGACACCCATAACTCTCTAGATTAAAAGAATTACCATGTGGAATGATATTATTGCACTACAGTTAAATAGTGTATATGTCTACACATCTACACATATCTGACAGCCAAATAAAAGGCACTTAATTGTCTGTTTGCATTTAACTTAATGAATTCCTATCACCAATGAAAACAGACATATTTTTTTCAGTTACATAACATTTGAGTGATTTTCCCGGCAAATAACGCCTAACATAAAGTTAGTAATCTAGAGCATGGCTATGGATAACATCATCTTCATCTTCTTTCAGCTGTTCCTGTTAGGGGTCGCCACAGCGGATCACCTGTTTCTATTTCTTCCTGTCCTCTGCATCTTGCTCTGACACACCAACCACCTGCATGTCCTCTCTCACCACAACCATAAACCTTATCTTAGGCCTCCCTCTTTTCCTGTTACCTGGTAGCTTCATCCTTAGCATCTTTTTCCCAATATACTCCGCATCCCTTCTCAGCACATGTCCAAACCAATGTAATCTTGCCTCTCTGGCTTTGTCTCCAAACCTTCCAATCTGGCTTTACCCTCTAATATACTTATTCCTAATCCTGTCCACCCTCATCACACCCAGTGCAAATCTTAACATCTTTAACTCTGACACATCCAGCTCAAACTCCTGCCTTTTTGTCAATGCCACTGTCTCCAACCCATGTAACATAGCTGGTCTCACTACCCTCTTGTAGAACTTCCCTTTCACTCTTACAGGTACTCGTCTGTCACAAATCACTCCTGACTCTCTTCTCCACCCACTCCATCCTGCCTATACTCTCCTCTTCACCTCTCTTCCACACTCACCGTTACTCTGAACTATTGACCCCAAGTATTTAAACTCATCCACCTTCGCCACCTCTGTTCCTTGCATCCTCACCATTCTTCTATCCTCTCTCTCATTCACACACATATATTCTGTCTTAGTCCTGCTGACCTTCATTCCTCTTCTATCTAGAGCATATCTCCATCTCTCCAGGGTCTCCTCCACCTGTTCCCTACTCTCACTACAGATCACAATGTCATCTGCAAACATCATAGTCCATGGTGACTCCTGTCTGATCTCGTCTGTCAACCTGTCCATCACCATTACAAATAAGAAAGGGCTCAGAGCTGATCCTTGATGTAACCCCACCTCCACCTTAAACGCATCTGTCACTCACACAACAGACCTCACCGCTGTCACACTACCCTCGTGCATATCCTGTACCACTCTTACATACTTCTCTGACACTCCTGACTTCCTCATACAATACCACAACTCCATTCTAGGCATCCTGTCATATGCTTTCTCCAAGTCTACAAAAACACAATGCAACTCCTTCTGACATTGTCTGTACTTCTCCATCAACACTCTCAGAGCAAACATCACATCTGTAGTACTCTTTCCCAGCATGAAACCATACTGCTGTTCATTAATCATCACATCCCTTCTTAACCTAGCTTCCACTACTCTTTCCCATACCTTCATGTGTGACTGATCAATTTAATCCCTCTGTAGTTACTACAGCTCTGCACATCACCCTTATTCTTAAAAATCGGTACCAAAACACTTTTTCTCCATTCCTCAGGCATCCTCTCACTTTCAGAGATTTCATTGGTTAAAAACTCCACTGCCATTTCACCTAAACACCTCCATTCTTCCACAGGTATGTCATCTGGGCCAACAGCCTTTCCATTCTTCATTCTCTTCATAGCTATCCTTACTTCCTCCTTGCTAATCCATTGTACTTCATGGTTCACTATCCCTACATCATCCAACCTTCTCTCCCTCTCATTCTCTTCATTCATCAACCCCTCAAAGTACTCTTTCCATCTCCTCAACACACTCTCCTCGCTTGTGAGTATGTTTCTCTCATTATCCTTTATCACCTTTACCTGCTGCACATCTTTCCTAGCTCGGTCCCTCTGTCTAGCCAATTGGTACAGGTCCTTTTCTCCCTCCTTAGTGTCAACCTTTCATACAACTCTTCATATGCCTTATCCTTAGCCTTCGCCACCTCTCTCTTTACCATGCACCTCATCTCCTTATACTCCTGTCTACTTTCTTCATCTCTCTGACAATCCCACTTCTTCTTTGACAACCTCTTTGCCTGTATACTCTTCTGTACTTCCTCATTCCATCACCATGTCTCCTTGTTGTCCTTCCTCTGTCCCGATGTGATACCAAGCACCTTTCTAGCCGTCTCCCTTACTAGGTCTGCTGTAGTTACCCAGCTATTTGGTAACCATTCACTGCCACCCAGTGCCTGTCTTAACTCATCCCTGAACTCCACCTCACAATTACCCTTTTTCAATTTCCACCATTTGATCCTTGGTGCTGCCCTCACACTCCTCCTCCTCTTCTTGATCACCAACGTCATCCTACAAACCACCATCCTATGCTGCCTAACTACACTTTCTCCAGCCACCACTTTACAGTCTCCAATCTCCTTCAAACTGGCCCACCTACATAAGATATAATCCACCTGTGTGCATCTTCCTCCACTCTTGTTTGTCACCCTATGCTCCTCCCTCTTGTTAAAATACGTATTCACCACAGCCATATCCATCCTTTTCACAAAATCCACTACCATCTGACCTTCTGCATTCGTTTAACACCATACCTACCCATCACTTCCTCATTCCCACTGTTCCCTTCACCAACATGCCCATTTAAATCTGCTCCAATCACCACTCTCTCACCCTTGGGTACAGTCATAACCATTTCCCATATTCATTGATTTTCACAATTAAATTCAATACCATTTACTTCTGTATATTTTAAGTCCTTCACAGGTAACTGTAGATCCCAGCAGGCATTCCACCGAGTTTATTCCTGCTGTTGCAACTTTCAATTTAACATCCTTGCTAATCAGAGTATTACTTTTCATGGTACAATCCATAAAGGATAATCATCTGATACTATAAGTTAGGATTCATTCAGTTGTAACTGACCACCTGATTTCAGTCTACATCACCGGCAAATGTCATAAAACAGACTTGAATTCAAGACTGCCAAGTGCCATTCTCTATGACATGGTAAAGGGGTGCAAAGGGGATCCCTCCTGCAAGTTTATTTTGGGTGGCAAAAGCCAACACATTCTGGCTAGGCTTATAAATGCCTTTGGGCAGATAGCCTAGTACCTACCTGTGAACCTATGAACCTACGGAAAAAAAGCCCTACTCATCACAGAAAACACTTTCATCTTTTAATTCTGCTTTTCACTGAACTGCTGTTTTGTTATTTTAAGTATGGCCAAGTAATTTCAAAGGACCAACTACATTATCACTGAATGCCATTTGCTCAAAGCACATCAAACAAAATTCAGTTAATACGTTTGCCACAGCTTAATGAGCTAGCACATTTCACACAGATATGTTAACCCTGTAGCTAATGATACTGAGATGGTGAGGGTCCTGCCCCTCCCATGTAAAAGAGCTAGTTATTTTCTTCATTTAATACTCACAGAATGCCATTTTGTATGCTGCACTTCAAGCAAATGTTTTTACGTTAATTAGAGTTTGCAAAGAAATGGCCCAGCAACTGATCACTAATTGATCTGCCCATTCAGTATGTTAGAAAAATCTACATGCTGCTTAGAAAATATATTTACATACATGCTGCCTAGAAAAATATATTTACAATGTGTGCTGCTTAGGAAGATGTGTATTTAATCATTCAAACATATATAAGTTGTGTGATCAAATATATAGAGAAATGTGTGCTTTAGTTAGGAATAAATGTACTTAAAATAAAGAATAAAGGTTAGGTAATGCATTTAATTCTGTCTTACTAGAATAATAGTAGAAATAAACCTGCATATTATTGCTTGAAGCACAAGCTGCAGTGTAATCAGAAATTTGACCTTGGCAGCTTGCAGATGCAGTCTGGCTCATGTCTTTCAAGTAAAGATTATTTTGCAAAGTTAGAAAATAATAAATCTGTTCGCATGTGTGTCCTCTTTCCTGCCTCCACCAGGAGAGTAGCCTTGTCGCACTATCTCTGATAGTGCTTAGCTGGGAACAAGAAAGACAAAGGGAGGCTTTAAGGAAGACATACATCTATTGTATTTGAACTAATCAGAGAACCTTGAATTGGCTACATCCTCAGGAGGTCATCGTGACTGACCAGCTGCTTGCAAGGCTGCAACATTCTCATGGGAAAAGGACTTTTGAAAAACACAAATTCAGCACTTTTTATGAATTACTATGATGTAAAGACCCTGTCACTGACCACACCAGTGAGGTGGGCAAAACTGATAATGAAATGTATATAACCAATGTGTTTTGGTCAATAAAGCAGTCAAAATTCTATACAAACTTTGTGTATGGTTTTTTGCCTCCTAATGTACATTAGAGCTTTAAGATACTCAAGCTCTCCTGCATTATTGTTTGTTATTAATTGACATTGTGTTTGAATAACTCAATGATTTTACAGTCTGACTCTAACGAATTTATTTAACATCTTGGTCCTAATCGTGCCGGAATTCCCTTGGTAAGCTACAGGTCAGAATATATAGGTGGTATTGAAGTCTGCGCAGAAGAAGGAAAGACCTCCGACTGAATTGTCGTGCCCAAAGAGGCTGTCCACTTGTCTGATCTGTGGCCGAAAAGCGGAAAACTGGGTCCTAAAAGCCTATCAAACATAAGCAGGAGGCTCGGTAAGCAGAATTCCTCTCTTTGTTTTTGTTTTAGATCGGGGACCAGGTTACACTGTGCTATTGCTAAGGTTTGTGATAGCAGGGAGAGAGGTAGTCGAAGTATTGTATCTTGAGTCATAGATCAGGAAATAAAGCAAAACAAAGTAAACAGTCATTCTAGACACTACTGTGAATACGGGGAATAGAGATACCACGTGGTACAAGAGAAAGGGTTACGTAACAGTTCTGTTGTTTTTTCTCTCTCTCTCTCTCTCTCTCTCTTCTTTTTTTCTCTTTCAGAGACATGGGAAATGAATGCACTAAAGGGTCACGTGACCCGCCCCTAACAGAAGATGCAAAATATATGCAATTACAGAGAGCAGATAATGTGAGATATTTTGCAACATGGGTTAACAAGTATGACTTTGATGGTAAATTGGATAAAATGTCATTAGTAAAACTTTTGAGACAGTTAAAATCTGACGCAGAAGGTCAGGCAAAAAAACAACGACAGTTGGGTGTTCCTCAAGCACATAGGTGGATTGAGGAAGCGAACCGAAGGGAACAGAAAAATAAAAATGCAAAGGCATTATTTTTAGACAAAGAGGATAATAATGTAATAGTAGCATCGGTCCCTCCCTACCACGTCCACCGATGCCTTACTCAGAATATGAAGCGGGAGGCGGGCTGACCCCCCCCCACGTTACCCAGAGACAACAGGGATATTAAGACAACCATTTGTAAGAGAACCTATCGGGACTAGATCCCGAACACGTCAAACACTTGTAGATGTTCAACCAAGCGGAATTTATTAGATGAGGGTGAGGAAATCTGTCCATTAATAGAAGTACCAAACCCAAGAGGCAGGACAGGAGGGCCAGGCCTCAACTCTCTTAGTGTATAGACCATGGACACCGGAAGACATCCGAAAAGCTACAGAAGGAATTCCCCATCCAAAAATTAACTTTGAGAAATTTCTACAGGATTTACAGGGTATGAGATTGAGTTACCACTTAAATGGGGAAGAGGTAGAAAGAGTAGTTAGACAAATTTTAGGTCCAGACTGGCACATGATTTGTGGCACCTGGAATGCCCGTGACGCACAACACAGGCCACTCCCACATAGTGACGCAGAACTAGATACTAGATTGAAGGGTCTTACAGACCGCATTACTGAAAAATGGAAACCTAGGGCAGACTGGACTTGCATTAACCAGTGTGTACAACGAGATAATGAAACTGTGGATGCATACTATGGTAGATTATTAGAATGTTTTAATAACCATAGTGGCATGCCTGTTCCTGAAAATCAAAAGAATGATAGTTCATATGAACAACAATTGAAGAATGCATTTTGAAAGGTTGTATTGCCCCTATCAATAGCTTCATCACGAAGCACATGATAGATCACCGAACAAGTAGGCTTCAAGCCTTGTTAGAGTATGCTAGACATGCCGAAAAACATTTTAACAGTAAAAAGAAAAAGAAAACGCAGGTCTTCACAGCTGAAGACGGTGCGGAAGTTTTGTAGTACAAGCAGCCAAAAGGGTAAGCAAAATATTCAGGGTAACAAACGCTCTGACAAAACTCAGAAATTTATGAGAGCAGAAAGAAAAAGGTGAATGCTTCAATTGCGGTAAGAAGGGACATTTGGCAAGGGATTGCAGGAGCAAGGCACCTGCGGAAAAAAAGGATAAGGAAGATGAGGATTGACTATATGACAGTTATGCTGCTCAGCAGTTATCAGAAGAGACTAATGAGCAGGGGATGATGTAAATACCTTAGAAGAAGCAGATGACATGCAACTGGATGTAGAAGTTGGGGAAAGTGAAGTTTTAGATCTGGCACTACTGAGCTTAGAGCTCTATTTAGCAGACACGAAACCGGAAGTTACACTTCTGGTAGAAGGAGAGAAATCAAATTTTGTGTGATTCAGGAGCATCACGAACTTTGATACATCCTTCAAAGTTACGGAACATTCTGAGTCACCTGATTACATATTAGTGAAAGCAGCAAACGGACAGTTGTACAGGGAACCACTTTCCCATGATATAGCAATAACTGATCCAGTCTCGGGCATGACCCAAAGAAGTAAAATAGTACTTTCTGCCAAATGCCCCATGAACCTATTAGGAAGAGATCTTATGCAACTTTTTGGCATAGCAGTAGTCCCTACCATGAACGGTATGGAGGCACAGAGACAAACTGACACCTTTGTAGTACGGTCGGAGGGGGAGGCTTATTATTGGTACAGCCAGGATCTGGTTACAACCGGACCAGGGGCAGTGACCGAGGAACTGATGAATGTAGCCACCAGCAAGGTGCCTCCCCTCGATACTGACCAGCAACATTTATTACATTGTACCCTATATTATTGTAGCACACCAGGACCTGATAAAGAATACGAACAAAAGTTGTTCAGGAATCCTGCAAATAGACTGATATTACGGACCCTATACTGGGACACTGAGGGCAACAGTGTGGTGAGTTGTTCGTTACCTCAGGAGTTTTGGAATTGTACAAATCCAATAAACTACCACACGTTAGCCTAACCAAAAACAAGAATGTTAGGTGGGTAGACTTGGGTGACAAAGTGACAGGATGGGAGAGACTAACTGACTCAGAATTATCGGACTTAGGAGTACAGAAACAGAAACTGAATTGGTTAGCATAAGCAGCCCAGCTGTACACTTACAACAGAGTGAAGACAGCTGAATGGCGTTCTTGATAGAAGAAGAAGAAAAAGCTTTGAGTGAAATACCAAATGTTCTTTGGTCAACAGGAAAATCAGATGTAGGACTTATTAGTACAGCAGGGCCAGTAGTTATTACACCAAAATCAGCCTTTAGACCAAGAAAAGACAATATCCTTTGAGCAAGGATGCAGAACAGGGAATCAAACCTATTATAATGGCATTACTCAAGGAAGGGATACTGGTGGAATCTTTAGATTCACCATGTAATACTCCTCTATTTCCTGTAAAAAGCAAACGGGAATGGCGGATGGTACAAGATTTACAAGCTGTAAATGATGCGGTAATACCAAGAGCACCTACGGTGCCAGACCCACATACCTTATTAAATGATTTGAAGCCGCAACAGAAATATTTCACCGTGGTAGATATTAGCAATGCATTTTCTCAATACCTATCCACCCTGACAGCCAGCATTGGTTTGCATTTACATTTCAGGGCAAAAGGTATCGTACACCGACTACCACAGGGATATAGTGAAAGTCCAACGATATTCGCACAAGAGATGGCTAGCAACCTGGCAGGGTTTTCTCCACCAGGGGCAGCCAAGTACTACTTTATGTAGATGACATCTTGCTTGCAGCCCCTACCCAGCAACAGTGTAGGGAAGACACAATAGCATTATTGAAATTCTTAGCTGAGCAAGGGCATAAAGTGAATAAACATAAATTGCAACTTTGGAAAGAACAGGTTAAATACCTGGGATATGTGATATCCAAAGAAGGCAGAACATTAGATGAAGAACGAAAAACAGCTATTTTACAAGCACCCAGACCAACTACCAAGAAGGAAATGATGTCCTTCTTGGGAGCGATAATTTTTGTCGAGTTGGATACCGAATTATGCTTTAGAAACGGCTCCATTGGCTGATTTAATATTTAAAACACCAATGGCAGCACAAGAAACACTACACTGGACTCCGGAAGCAGAGGCAGCCTTTTGCAGACTAAAAAAACTGATAGTTTCATCATTAGTTTTAGGGCTTACGAACAACCATAAGAGATTTTTCCAAACTGTAGATTGTAGGCGGGGATATATGTCGTCAGTACTGACGCAACAACATGGCGGCAAGCAACGCCCCATAGCTTACTATTCATCACAGTTAGATCCGGTGGCACGATCATTACCACCCTGCGTACAAGCAGTAGTCGCAGCAGCTATGGCAGTGCAAGCTTCAGCCTCAGTGGTGTTGTTTCATCCTCTCACGTTGAGAGTACCTCATGCAGTTGCGATAATTTTACTGCAGGAAAAATAGCATTTTATCCCCTGCCAGACATCTTTCTTGCATGACCATACTATTGAGTCAACCCCATATGACAATTGAGCGTTGTACAACATTAAATCCGTCGACATTACTTCCAATTCCTGTGGATGGCATACCACACAGCTGCCTACAGGAAATGGAACAAATAACCACACCCAGACAAGATCTTACTGATGTACCTTTAGCTGACGAGAGGTGACATTTTTGTGGATGGGTCCTGTAGCCGTGGTCCTACAGGGGAGAACCTAGTGGGCTATGCAGTAGTGACTGGTGTCGAAATCATAGAAGCACAACCCCTGCAACATAACCTGTCAGCTCAAGCAGCAGAATTGATAGCTTTGACACGTGCTTGCACTCTAGCGAAAGGCAAATGTGTTAACATATATACTGACAGTCAGTACGCTTTCTCTACAGTGCATGTCTTTGCACAACAATGGAAAAACAGGGGAATGATAACATCTACTGGCAAGCCGATTAATCATGCGCAATTAATTCTGAACCTGTTAGATTCTATTCAGTTACCCACTAGAATAGCTATCTGTAAATGTGCAGCCCATACAAAACAACAAGACAGAATTTCAAAGGGAATGCTCGGGCTGATGCAGCTGCGAAGCAAGCTGCCTCAGACCCAGAAACTGTGCTTTTAAATGAAGAACTACAACCTTCTGAGACTCTAGATTTAGAAATGTTAAAAACAATGCAGACATTAGCTACAAAAGCAGAAAAGCAAAAGTGGATAAAACGAGGAGCAATCCTTGAAAAGGGACTGTACATCTCCAAAGAGAAAAAGCCCATATTGCCATCTAATTTATTTAGATATGCAGCTTTGTTGAGTCATGGGCAGAGCCATGTCTCAACAGGGGGGATGGTACAGTTAGTTAACAAAACATTCCAAACATATGGATTTACGAATTATACACAAAAATTTTGTGCAACATGTCATATTTGTAGCAAACATCATGCACAGGGAGCATTTAAACCAAAGCGAGGGAGTTTTCCAACACCACCCTATCCGTTCCATACTATTTGTATGGATTTCATAGAACTGAACAAATGTGAAGGGAAAAAATACTGTTTAGTAATCATAGATATGTTTTCAAAATGGGTAGAAGCCTTTCCAACTAGAAATCCGGATGCAGCAACAGTGGCAAAGGCCCTAGTGAAAGAAATCATTCCTAGATTTGGCATACCGGAAAGAATTTATAGTGACAATGGGACACATTTTGTTAACCAGACGATACAGCAGCTTGGGAGACTTTTGGGATTTCTTTGAAAAACCATTGTGCTTATCACCCTCAGTCAGCAGGACTGGTGGAGAGGTACAATGGAATCTTGAAAAACAAGTTGAGAAAATTAATGAGTGAGACTCAAAAGACTTGGATTTGCTGTCTGCCTTTAGCACTGCTGAGCATGAGAACTGTTCCAAATGTAAAGGGCTTGACCCCTTTGAAATAGTGTTTGGAAGGGCATATTGTGTGCCACAATGGAAGGCCCTCATGCCTGCAGAGCTGGAGGCCGATGGCTCATTAGCTAGTTATATGAAAAAGTTATTAACAAATAAGACTGTTTTGCAGTTGAACTCTTTTCAGATAAACAAGAAACAAAACCAGAAGCCGTGCTGACCCGGGTCCTGGATTTGGCTGAAAATCATAAAGAAAAGAACTGGGCGAGTCCAAGGTGGGAAGGTCCGTACCAGGTACTGTTGGCAACACCCACTGCAGTGAAAATTGCTGAGAGATCATCTTGGGTTCATTTAACCCACTGTAAACCTGTTAAGAAATTCAGTTTGGACATACCACAGGAACAGGATGGCCAGAGGCAGAATGAATAAAAATGTGAAACAACCCCAGAGACACTGGTTCACTGGCCTACTGATCATACACTTAATAACTATGTTTGTAGTAACCTTTTGTTGTTATGGTTTTTCTTGCATATAACTGCAGAAGTGAAATTAATAAAACGTGATGAAGGACTGGCTACAGACTGGCACCCAAACTTTAACACATACCTGGCTATGAAACGAGTTTATGTAGAGACTATGAGCGTTTCAAATTGCTGGGTCTGTACTGCAATACCCACAGCATATGGAGGACTTTTGATGTCTGCTGTCCCCTTGGGAATAAATGCAACTTGGGAAAACCTGTTATTTGACACAGGCACTGTGAGATCACAAGACAAAGTGGCATTACATTTGCCTGTTACTCAGAAAGGAATTGTTTGTTTTGTTAAAATGATACACTCCAGGTTGGTTGGAGTAACTGTAACATAACTGTGTCTTACAAATGTTATATAAAACCTATAGACCAAGGTACTAGTTGCAGCACGAATTATGATTCATATTTAAGCTTGATGAAAACAACATTGAGAAATGTGCAAAAATCTCCTGAAATATATAGACAATTCTCTGTTATAGATAAGAAAATGTTTCATTCAGGGTTAACCCGCATCAGTACAAAAGTAGAAAACTGTTATTTTGTTTGTGGGAAAAAGGCCTATAAATGGTTACCTGAGAATTGGTCCGGCAGTTGTTTTTTGGGTTATCTGGTTCCAGCCATAAGACATACTGCAGAATTGCCCCTGGGTAAAATACGTAATGTAAGAGATGTAGCTCACCGAGCTGAAAATACAGTCAGAAAACCTACTAATCCAGTGGGTAAGATTGAAGCAAGCTGGAAGGATCATTCGTCTGTGAAGGACAAAGAAAAATTGACCCATATGGACTTGAGTGACAGTGTTATATCCTGGGCTGGAATATTCCCAACCTATGGAGCAGTCAAATCGATTTGGGAATTGAGAAAATTGTCAAAACTTCTCGAAGTAATGAGCAATGCGACTTTTTCCGCTCTTGAACTTGTGACTGATGAGATGAATGCAATGAGAACAGTTGTATTACAGAACCGAATGGCTCTCGACTTCACCCTAGCGGCGAGAGGTGGTACGTGCGCGCTTATCAAAGAAGAATGCTGTGCGTACATTCCAGACAACCAGCATGAAATTAATGATCACCTGGAGGTAATACAGCAGGTGTCAGCAATGGCAGAACCAGGCCCAAACCCACTGATGAACTTTTCCAGAATCTGTTTGGGGGGTGGGGGTCGGTCCTTATGAACATTCTGATTGCAATTTGTGTGGTACTGCTCATAATTGGAGCATGTGTCTGCTGCGGATACCCTGTGTGAAAAAATTAGTTAAAGACTTAGTTGATGTATCAGTGACTGAAACTATGTACCAAGATATAGAATTGAATTTGTTGATACCAAGTGAAAGTCTATCTGAAATATAAAACAAATGACTTACTTAGCTGAAAGTCCTTGAAAGGAAAAGGCTAAGAAATGAACTAATACTGTTTATGTTTCACATAGTATTAAATGCATTAAAAGGAGGGAGAATGTTAGAAAAATCTACATGCTGCTTAGAAAATATATTTACATACATGCTGCCTAGAAAAATATATTTACAATGTGTGCTGCTTAGGAAGATGTGTATTTAATCATTCAAACATATATAAGTTGTGTGATCAAATATATAGAGAAATGTGTGCTTTAGTTAGGAATAAATGTACTTAAAATAAAGAATAAAGGTTAGGTAATGCATTTAATTCTGTCTTACTAGAATAATAGTAGAAATAAACCTGCATATTATTGCTTGAAGCACAAGCTGCAGTGTAATCAGAAATTTGACCTTGGCAGCTTGCAGATGCAGTCTGGCTCATGTCTTTCAAGTAAAGATTATTTTGCAAAGTTAGAAAATAATAAATCTGTTCGCATGTGTGTCCTCTTTCCTGCCTCCACCAGGAGAGTAGCCTTGTCGCACTATCTCTGATAGTGCAGCTGGGAACAAGAAAGACAAAGGGAGGCTTTAAGGAAGACATACATCTATTGTATTTGAACTAATCAGAGAACCTTGAATTGGCTACATCCTCAGGAGGTCATCGTGACTGACCAGCTGCTTGCAAGGCTGCAACATTCTCATGGGAAAAGGACTTTTGAAAAACACAAATTCAGCACTTTTTATGAATTACTATGATGTAAAGACCCTGTCACTGACCACACCAGTGAGGTGGGCAAAACTGATAATGAAATGTATATAACCAATGTGTTTTGGTCAATAAAGCAGTCAAAATTCTATACAAACTTTGTGTATGGTTTTTTGCCTCCTAATGTACATTAGAGCTTTAAGATACTCAAGCTCTCCTGCATTATTGTTTGTTATTAATTGACATTGTGTTTGAATAACTCAATGATTTTTACAGTCTGACTCTAACGAATTTATTTAACACAGTACCACTCTGAAAGTATACTTTTCCATTTAAATCATGACATGCTACCTGTTAACCCAATGGGAGATTTATTCAACTGACAATTCTAAGCACATCACACAGCAAATGATGCCCACACCACATGGAACACACAGCCCTCCAAAACACACACTATCACTGTCTTCACATAAAAACACAAATCACACACCTACCTTTGCGGAGGTTCTCAATAAAAATCTACCCAAACAGCAGAGACCTCCAAGGCAGAAATGCACTCGACCACCACAACACAACACTAAATCACGGGACACATAACTCTCCTAAACAGTGTGCCATTCAACCAAAGCCCCTAAGGCAAAACAGCATGCCCAACACACTAGTGAAGTAAATACTGTGGGAAGAAATAGCCTGAGAATTGTTATGGCTAGGCTTGTATAGGCCCTAGGGCCGATAGCCTAGTATCAACCTATGAACCTATAAACCTATAAACTCGATAGTGAGGCATACTGATGTCCCACTCACTAAGTTGAATAAGGATAAAGTAACAGTCAGCTGCCTGTCAGGTGACAGGATCCACCACATAAAGCACACATTCAGATCCCTCAACAACAGGTACAAATATGACTCTATCATTGTACATGTGGGTGTGAATGACCTGAGACACACCTCCCTGGACTACATGAAAAGACACATGGAGGAGCTCTCGGATTATGAGTGGCTTTTAATTGAGATGAGCTGTTTATGCCAGATATGTCAGAAGAATATAACATGTTAATATTGCTTACTTTACTGGTTTTCATATTAGACTGTTGATTTAGATGGTGCAATGTACAATGTGGTTTGAGATTATATGCTTTGAGTTTGACAGGTAGAATTTTTATCAGTTTTTTTCTTTCCACAAACAGAAAAAAATCTGAAATCAAAAAGAGAAGGTTGTACTGTCAGTTTTATATGTGCACACTGATTTTCCCATATCTGTTTTTTTCCTAGAGTTACTCCATTATACCTCACCTTCAGCAATGGATGTCTTGATATACATACATACATATTTTTGTTTATTTATGTAATAACTGTACTTGTTCATAGATACAAATGTCCCTTTTCTATGGCAATCTGGGAGCATCATTTGCTTGTGTCTTACACAGTCACACTGTAGGTAAATGGAGACTGAAGAATTCAAACCCAGGAATACAGTTATCAGCTCATAGCCTTAATCCTCTGCATTCATTCACAGAAAGACATGACAAGAGTGTATCACTGGTACAACACTGGTTGAACAGGTTTTGCTTTTTACAACTAGCATTAACTTCTTTTGAGTCTCTACACTTGATAAAACTATGTATCCAAATTCACAGAAAGAATTTCCAGGTATAACTCTGGATATGTTGTCACTTCAGATTTCTGAAGCATCAGACAGCAACAACTGGTCACCTTTTCTTCTGTTCTGACATAACTGAAAGATAACTATTGATACAAAACAAAATATGCTGAAACCTTAGTAAACCTACAGTTGGGTTATTTAGCATTTGTAAAAAATAAATCCTCCAGGAGTAATTAAAAAAAAAAAATTCAGGTAGTATGGAATTTGATACCATGACCTCAGGCTTTATGCATCTGGAACATGCTTGGGGTTATAATATCAGTTTCCCAAATTAAAGTGAATCAAGTTACAATATTTATTTCTCAGAAGGAAGTAGTTGGCCAACCCTAGATCTGCACTATTTTTGCTACAGTATTTAAATGCAGTTGTTAAACAACTACAATTTAATTTGTGAGCTAGTTTGTTGAAGTCATAATTCAGCATGTCATGCTGTTCCATGACCCTGTTTATAGCCATCACAGTTTATTTATCACATTTACAGTAAGTCACTAAAGGAGAGAAAGTCAATTTGTGTTCGTGCATGTTTGCGTGCGTGCATGTGTGTGTCTGCGGGAAGAAGCCAGCTACCCATCTGCAGGCTATGGACATGGTACACACCAGATCTGGATATAATAAGGAATAATGAGCTGTAGTAGGTGCCGCATAACCACAGCAATTAGGGAATAAACTCGACATCAAGCAACTGTTTTTGCATCATTCTTCTGTCTAGTAAGATGACAAGACAAGCATACATGACGTTTTCATAGGCTCAGAGATTAGTACTAGGCTAACTGCCCTTGTGGACCATTTTAAGCCTAGCTAATTAACCCATGTAAGACTGAAACACTGCACCTTGCATCTATAAGGTAAACACCTTAATCATTATGCCATTTTAACAATGGGCTAGTAACTGATGAATGGGAAATCTAGTGCAAAATAATATTTCAGTTGGGTATGTAAGTCATCAAAGTGCCCTGTAGATGCCATATTGGGAGCACAGTGTGACAGGCATTTTGGTTATTGCTGATTATAATTTCTTGTCGTTAACCCTGCAGAAAAAAAGCATTTGTACAGTAGTCACTAATTACCTCAAAATACCATAGCTGTCAACAGCAATGGAGTTCCAAAGTTTTATAAAAGATGCAGCATTTCTGATAGCATAGATCTCGCAAGTATTTTGCACTGTGTCTGACTTGATGAGGAGCCTGCATGGTTCTGAGATAGCATGGCACCTGCCAAACACCATAAAGTGGGCTGCATTATTTGAAGAACTGCAAAGTGCTATATTCTGTTTTGCCACAATTTTTTTCCTCAATAATCATAACATCAAAGCTTTAGTGGTCCTCCAAGAAGATGCCTGAAGTGACAGAAACATTTCACGTTATCATATTTACTGGGCAGAAGAAACAATGTGAACCACAGAAAAAATGATTTTAGCTCTTGTGACCTTAATGAACCTCAAGAATTCTCCTGCAGCTGAAAACAAACTAACCATTTCACAGAGATATTAATATGCTTATCAAGGTGTATCAGTCATATTCTATGGCCACCATACCTGTCCTGACAACATATCCATCAAGCCACTGTTCACAGCAGTGGAAAACTGTATAAGTCTAAGTAAAAAGATATTTCTGGCACATGACACGCACCATTTCTTCATGGAAGGCTATGCCCTTTCAAAACACATATGGCTACAAGTGTGCCTCCACCATGCTTGCATAATATTTCAGGAAAACCCCAAATGACAGGCCTGAGCTCTTAACCACTGCAGTAGAAGCACAAAGCCTATAACTTCCTTTATCCCACTATCAAAGCCAGCTTTTTAACATTCACACAAAAGCACTTCTTATGAATATCTGACATGCACATTTACACCATTTTAGTCAGCAGCAGGAAAAAATGGTGAGGGGGAGTCCCACCTGTCTTCAACACTACCTTTGTTGCTGTTTCTATCGACATTTGCTACTCCAGTTGACTGGAACACAGGGCAGCAACATGCAACCTGTCACAGGCTCTCACTATCAAAAAGCTGCCAGATAGCAAACTAATATCACACCATTCTGGTTTGCATTTACAAAAAGAACACAGATGTGCAAAAGAACATAGAAAATTTACTTGTTTCCTAAATTGCTTCTTTTATACTGTTGTGGATATTCAGCTTTAATAATAACCAGCATTGTCAACAGCCCTTTCATTTTGTATTCATAGTAGAGTCAGTCTCAGCAAAGAGAAGTTTAATAAAGTAGAACTATACTCTATTGATCCCTTCTCTGCATTAAACAAAGTGAAAGTCCTACAGTGGAAACCAGAACACAGTTCTACATTATGCTGTATTGTTCATTAGACATAGGGAGGGTTGCCAGATGTCCCTATTTGAGCAGGACTGTCCCACGATCAGCAGCCCAATCCCGGGTCCCGCACTGCCGGTTAAATCCTGGCGAAACAGCCTCTACTTTGTTTTTTTTGGATTGGGCCATATACCGGTATACGAGCCAATCAAAAACATCACAAAACAGAGCTACTTCTGTTTAATGTGGAACTGCCTAATGTTCTGCATTGAACAGAAGAGGGTCCACTGTGCAATTTTTTTGATTGGCTCATATACCAGCTTACAGGTCAATCAAAAATCACCAAACACAGAGCTACTTGTGTTTAATGCAGAACTGCAAGGTGCTCTGCATTAAAGACCTTTTTTTTTTTTAGTCTTCACTTAGCGGGAAGAACCATTTTTTTTTTTGTCCCTACATGTCCCATAAGAAATCTGGCATCACTGGATAGGTAACACCATGCTTTAAAAGAGCTCTCTGCTGCAGTTTACTCACACATCTCAAAGTGGCTCAGCAACTTCTCTGCTGCTGTGCCTCCAGGTTCAGATGGTTGCATAATGGACAGCTACCTGCTGCTTGTGGTTTCTTTCTACTTCCTAGCTATTTTCACTTTTCAGGTTCAAAAGAATTGCATTTCTCTTCAAAGCAGTACCCAATGGATGAAGGCATGATAATAATGAGATCATCTGGTGTATAGTTCATCCCAATTCATGATGCCCATGTCTGTTTTCAATATTTCCTATAACAATCATATATCTGGGGTTGTGAATGAGCTGGAAATCAAAAGTTGTTTGGAGACTTTCATACACAGTTAATTCAAAAATAAAAAGGGATGTTGATTCCACTTGGCTTGCAAACTATATCATGTAAGTTTTAAGCTTTTACATCCCACAAAGCTTCCTCACATGAACTAACGTATAGGTTCATAGGTGTTTACTAGGCTAACGATCACAAGGGCCTTTTTAAGCCTACCCATGAATCCCAAATCTTTGACAAGTTCTGTTACCCTTGATAAGTGTAAGCATGGGCCTGGAAGATTAACCACTTAAAGGTGACCTATATTGCAGATAAAGGTGCCAAACCAGGGATGAATTTCCAGTTTCCCATCCAATTGTCCAAGCTGCACTTGAATTGGGTTAGGGAGGAACTCTGCTTCACATGGATGGGGAGCCTGTTCCATAGATGGGGTAGTCTCTGGGATACATACCTATCTCTCCAGCAGGTTATATTTATATCACAGGCAAGGTTTAAGTCTGTAGAACAAGCAATTCTGGTGCTGTTTGTTTTGTGGATATGCAATAGGTCCATCAGAGTGGGGTCTGACAATGCTCTGTATGCCAGGCATAGATCTCCCCTCAAAAGCCTGTAGGAGACAGAATACAGGTATAGGGCCTTGAGGCAGTCTGCATAGGACATTTTACTTATGCCCCATATTCTTTTAGTGAGGAACCTCTTTGGATATTCTAGTTGTTGGATATGCCTGGTTAACTACATTCCAAAGGGGGAATTGTACTCAATGATAGGTCTGATGAATGCCGAATGCAGTGGAACAATGACTTCCTTGGACTTAGATGCTGTACCTTTGTTTATAAGTTGCACAACATAGAATGATTCCCTCACCACTGTAGACACGTGATGGTCAAAGGCTATATTGCTATCTATGTGTGTCCCTTAGTCCCTGACTACTGGGTTAACTCTAAGGGGTGTGTTGTCAATTTGATAGTTACCAGGGATGGATGAGTTCCCAAAGGATACTATTATGCATTTAGTTTTAGTCCATGGCTCTGACACTAGTTGTTTGTCTGTGTCAGCCCCTCCTGGAGAAAATTTCTGTCAGTGTAAGATTCAATGACAGCTCCAAATTTGCAATCATCTGAAGAGTTAGCCAGCCAGAGACCACTGACATTGTTCTTGACTTCTGAGAAGTAAATGCCAAAAAGGAGCAGTCCAAGTACTGATCCCTGAGTGACCCCACTTGTGACTGGCCTCTTTGTGGAGGTAGACTCCCCAACTCTAACTTCCTGGATCCTGTCTTGTGAGCCATTTGGAGCCAATATATTATCCCTGCAGGAAGCTACTTTAAAAAATGCAAAGCATATGTCAGACCTGCTCATATGTAAGATCTACTGCAGACAATGAAAATATGAACAATTTAATTGATTTCATCAGCATTCAAAAGTAAAAAAAAAAAAATACAGAAAAATTGTTAAGTAAAAGAAAATGACTATGCAGTGAAAAGTCAACTTGCTGGCCATATGTGCAATAAAAGGAGTCCCCAAGGAGTTGTGCTTCCAGAAAATGGATGCATATTGCTGAGCCTCTGAAGAACTACAGAATATATGGAGTTAAGTTCAGCTTTGCTGATGCAGAAGGATGAAGGCCTGAGTACAACACAGGCAACCTGATGTTGAATAGTGGCTTGGGCACCTTCTGGAGTTGTGGCAGGGAAGAGAAGAGTAATGCAGCGTTGTGATTCACCTCTGTACGGGGGAGGTGGGATTTGTGCCCAGGTGCTCTATCCCACTGCAGAATCCCTGACAAAGACTGTAGATCCCACAGGAGATTTGACTTCAACGAGGAGAGGCAGTCTTGAGGGGGTTACATTGTTTCAAGAAGTAAGTGACATGCCCTCAGTGATGACCAATACAGTTGAACCCTGCAGTTGCATTGAACATGCACACTGATGTTAGGACCTTAAAGCACAAAACTGTCTGACCATGGATAGAAGATGGTTCTATTCTGCTGCTTGGTTTTCATCCCTGTGAGAAAGGAATAGGCCATGGGGCTGTACCTTTTTAGGGAAATGAATGGGGTAATTGTGCGAGAGGATAGAGGGACGTCTCATGGTCACTGATATAAAGAGAGGAAAATAGAATATATGGGGTTAATTCTTCATCATGATGTGGGGATGGGACAGAACGAAAATGCTATTAAGGGGGGAAAGGGTATTCACAGGATCATAGGAGTTACAAGGTAACTTGGATGTTATGCCATTGCTGCTTTTCCATTACCCAGCCTTAAGCCTTGTCTCCCTTTTCAAGAAGGGCTAAACCAAAAATACCAATGATAAATTTATGAATACCCATTCAGTTTTCAAGCTTGCTTTTAAAGGTAGACAGTGTGTCATACTGCTTAGCTTAGAAAAGAATATTTTTTACCAGGGAAGGGGTAAGTACTGTGTGACAAATCTGTATCTTTATCTTGCCTTACTTATTTGTTGGACTAGATTTAGGTCTCTGGACTGTTTGATTTATGGATATAAGAGTTCTTGATCTACCGGGTCCATTATAGCCCTATGAAGCAAGGCACAAATCATCACTAGTGAATCAATACAACATTGACCATACAGATAAAACCTCCAATCTTTTTGGTAGCTCGGGTATTTAAGCCAATGATCTTTTTTTTATAAAATGTGGAGAATAAGAAAGAATAAAAAATATTTTACGGAAAGAAGTAAAGAAGTATCAGAATATTTTTTCTATGGAAATTAGATCCAAGATATAGAAAAAGGTAGAAATATTGGTACACTAATGTTGTAAGATAGCTGAATATTGTAAATCCATGGGAAGCATTATGTGGCAATGCTACTGAAGCCACTAGAAAGAAGAAATTTTGATATAAGAGTGTAGAAGTGTATCAGAATGTTTATGGAGGTTGACTGTTAATAAATTACCAGTGAAAGGAAGTATGAAATACAGAACCCACAGATCTTCCAGCACCAAAGGTAAGTGTGCTGTCTGTTGAGCCACTGACAGTTACTTCACCTTGTCTTTGGCATACTGATACTATAATTTATTCCACTCTTAGTGAGAGGAAGGCAAATGACAGGTTCTTCGAACAGCTGCTATGGTTACTTTCTTTAAATGAGTTTTATTTGATTTATCCATTCATTGTTTTATTTTATTCACAATAACTAAACCATGGTGTTTTAATCACATTTAGTGAGCATAAACAACATGGCAAATGTTTCATTCCACACCCCCACCCCATCTGTACTTTACAGTAGTTTGAAGCTGCAGGCTTGTTTCCATCAGACTCTCCTTATAATTAATTCCTTGTTGGAGAACATTCATTCTCTAAAAGGCAGACCTTAGCATTGTGTCCATTTTATAATATATTTTATTACCTATAACTTGGGCCAAAATAACATTTTCTCACAGTATACTTTCAAAAATTGTTTATCACATTGCAGTCAGACTTCTATCAAAACTTTGCTGCTAGATGAAGCTTTTAATTACTTGAACTCTGCTTTCTGATATATTCTAAACTTTATGTAGAGAAAAAGGTTAAGTAAATCACTGCTCATTAGTTACCAAAGAATGCAAAACAAACTGTTCACCTTAGAGATAAAGCATGGAAACTATGGAAAGCTACCTCTGCTTAACAATTGTTTTGAAATTATAGTGTACTTAGAAATCTGGCAAACATCTTGACACAAACAGATAAAAAACTTTATCAAAGTCAACAACATAAACATTCAAAAAATCCCAAACAGTTCTGGAATTCCATAAACAATTTAATGAAACATTGATGCCCATCACAGCCCACATCCTACGCAAAGAAAAGGACTATAATATTGCATGTACAATAATTAAAACTTCCTGAATGCACATTAAGCTTAGTTAACTAAACACTCAATACACACACCCTAGACAACATTTACTTCGAGATATATAGGTCTTTTTTGCCTTTTTTCAGCATCAACATGTTATCCATCTCAATAGCTTCAGGTTACCTCCCATATGAATATTTCTAAAACAGCAACCAAATTACCTACCCTGTATTAACCATAATAAAGAGATATGCTAAAGGATTACATGTTCCTTCTCTGTTGATGTTATAGCGATTCTCTCCACAAAATCATTTCTATCACCCCTAAGATCAGATAAAAATCTATTTGTTGACAAATCGTG
Source organism: Protopterus annectens (assembly GCF_019279795.1). Classification (NCBI taxonomy): domain Eukaryota; kingdom Metazoa; phylum Chordata; order Ceratodontiformes; family Protopteridae; genus Protopterus; species Protopterus annectens. The sequence continues at coordinate 1,972,603,056 of NC_056733.1, forward strand.
TTTATATAACGCTGTCGAAAACTCAAACTGTCGACAGCGTAATAATCGACACAAAAATGTCGAAACCCCCAAACATCGAACACACAAAAAAAAGCCACCCAAACACCACGCAAATTGCTCTATGCGGGGGGAGGCAAGCCCTCCTGCACCCCCCACACCCCCCGCTACTTAAATATACCAGCAACGAGATCGCACTACATTGCAGTAAATGGAAATCTTCCCATATGGAGATTTCCGTTTACACACGCAATGAATTTCGCTTTCGACATTTTGGTGCCGACATTATCAGCTTCGATATTGTCGGCCTTCGACAGGGTGAAGTAGACCCGACAAATCATTGGATACTTGCATAAAAAGTACTTATTTCACCAACTCAACATAACTTTAGATTTGGACATAGTGTAGACACAGCTCTTTTACCATATATCAGGTCAGTAAGTCAAACGACAAACAAAAATCAACTTGCTAGCTTTTCTTTCTATTCCTTGACCTATCTAAAACCTTTGATGCTCTCACACCAATCACTTATCAAAAACTAACTCAAGCTGGAATGAGACAAAGCACAATAAATGAGTTCAAAAGCTACCCAAGCCAATGTTCCAAGAGTGCTTTTTGGCAAAACACATGTTCTTCCTTCCTACCTAATTCAGTCAGTGTCCTTCAGCTGTCTGAATTAAGGCCTCTCCTGTTCACTATGTTTTATCAGTCATAAGCATTATATCATAAAGACTGGTACAACACATTGATGACACAACTTTTATATCTGCCGATAAATTAAATGAGCTTAAAATATGGACACAGGAATCATTAACAACCGAAATGGGGTTAGAAGAAAATTACACCAATGCTGAATGCTTAAAAGACAAATTTTTATTAGCTTTGCTCCAGATATAACCCTAAAAAAGGATGTTGGCAATGATATCACATCATTAAATAAGACTCAAGATGAAAGGAGGTACTGCCAGCACAGCTAGCTGTAATTTTGTAAATAATTATATGTCATTTGTGAAGATCAAACTAATTTATAAAAGATGTTTGTGTTACAAATATTTTAAAAATATGTGTCGTGTATATCAAACTGCTCTGTACAGCTGTTTGTGTTGAAAAGGTATTTGTAAAGTGCTGTGTTTAAAATGTATCTACAGTGTGGCCTTCTGGAAGATAACAGAAATTTACATGCACTATTGTAACTGTTTAAATGTGTATATTTTAACAGTGGAAATTGGAATACAGAGGGTTAACCTCAGTCTAGTAAACTTTGAAAAAATATTTTAAATTAAATCACTTTATAGACTACATCATAAAGGCTATGCAATAAAGAGGCTAACTCTCAAGTTTTCAATGCAGCTAGAGACACATTGTTTGTACTAGAAAGCTTTTTGTATTGTCTTTGGAGTGAACTAATTGCTGTTTTGGAATCATGAAGGAATGTAATTGTTTCATGACTTCCAGCATCTGACAAAGATCTGAGTAAAAGTCCTTGTCTATGTATTTTTAAAGGTAGATGCTAAATACTTCCTGCTAATAGTAATGGGGGGTTTTGGCCTGGGAAGTAAAAGCCAGATGACCAGAAATTATGTCATTCAACAAGCTATCCCAGTAGTAATATTTTAGATATTAATTTGAGAAGTATCTTAGTGAGATAGAGCATTCTGTCTTGGACCTGACAACAAGACGAACCATTAAACACACATCTGCCTTGCTCTAATGAAGTAAGTTTCTAGGGAACAGTATAAATCTCTTAGACACAGTCAGAAATGTAGCAAAGCTTAGTTTAGATTTTGTTTTTCTTTATTTATGTGAGCCTGTACTGTAATGTTGTCTAAAACATTTCCTCTGGTTCTGAACTCTGATATCACTGTGAATATATAGTTAGTATTGCCTTGTTCTTTTATTATTTATTATTAAATATACTTAAACCTTTCTTTGTGGCTGATCTGTGTACAGATATTTAAGTTTTGAGAGTACTTGCATATTTATTTGGTGACACTATGCGGGCCACTCCTGATAGCCTTGCTCTTGGTCAAACTACCATTTGTGTTAATATTAATATTACACAATAAAACTAGACACCCTTTGTTAAAGGCCTTAAGGTAATTGGCAGGAGGGACTGGTGGCAGGGAAAAGTAACTTATAGTCTGGGCAAAGGGGGCATAGCTAGTAAACCTGTGCCAGCCTTTCCCAGGTGTATGTGTGTGTGTGTGTGTGTGTGTGTGTGTGTGTGTGTGTGTGTGTGTGTGTGTGTGTGTGTGTGTGTGTGTGTGTGTGTGTGTAAATCAAACCTCAAAGAATGTGTGTGTCAGCTACTTGGGTAGGGATGTGAAGCACTAGTTGGACAGAAAGGATGCTGGAGGTCTTGGCTCAGCTCACCAATATGTGACATCCCCTTCTGAGCCAGTAATCAAGGAGCCTGAATCCTCACCACTGACACTGGAGAGGGACATTCACCTGGAATAAAAATATATATACACAGAATTTACACATACAGGTCTCTGCATCAAGCACAATTTCCCTTAAGAGCACACAGGGAACACCCTCAGTCCAGGGTCTGGATTTCTTAGACTTCCCACTGGCTCGGCTGAAGAGTTAAGTCCTTAGCTGAGTATCCAAGCCAAGTCCTCCAGCACTCTCTCTGTGAAACCAGTGTTTTGTGTCCCTGCTCCAAGCAGCTGACACACACACTCTTTAAGATTTGATTTTCACACATGCATACACATAATCCTAGGAAAGATTTACTAGCTATGCCCCTCTCTTCCCTGACTATAAGGTAATTACTGCTACCAGACACTCCAAACTAGCTACTATAAGGTTCTTACAAAGGTGACCAATTATACTGAGTGAAACTAATATTAGTAAAAATGGTAGTGCTTTGACCAATGCAGTAAGACTTTCAGGAGTGGCCACAGAGTCAGCAAATAGATATGAGTACTCTCAAAGGATAAAATATTCTCTGAAGGACCAGCCAAAATGAAAAGTTTAAATATATTTAATAATAAATAAAACAGAACATGAACATTTGCAATAAACACCAGAGTTTCACAGGAAATATTAAAATAATACAAATGAAAAGATTCACACACAGATACAGAAAAACAGTGCTTAACTAATCTCACTATATTTTTCTGACTGACCTAAAGAATTACTATTCCCTGATCACTTACTAGAGCAAGGCAATATGAAGTAGGTGAGGGATTATTCGATGTCAGGTTTCAAAAACAGTGCTCTGAGACTTCTGTCTCATCTAGTATTAAAATATCATTACAGAGCTGGCTTACAGAATTACATCACAGACTTCTAGTCATATGACTTCTAGTTCCCATACTATCTCCTTGGCTAGAAACTGAACCAGAATCTCACACATATGTGTTACCATACACACAGACAGAGCTTTGCTAAGATGTGTTATAGCAAGCTTGAAACCATAAAATCATTTCAACACTTGCAATTAGTTTACTGCTGCAAACAATACAACAATGATTCATAGTCCTTCTTTTCACAGACATTTCTTCTTTGGCTGCAATCAGAAATGTAAGATAAAATCTTTATGGCCTACCAGGTAATTAAATTTCAAACTATTTTCAAAGTTAGTTGGACGGAGATTAATCTCTTCTCTTCCAGTATACTCTGCTAAAACATATACATTTAATTAATTACAATACAGTCAGAACCCACTGTTGGTACATTTGTTAACACAAGCAGCTTTACAAATGCATTTTTCAACTCAAACATCTGTACAAATCAGTCTGATATATACATGACATATAATTATTGACAATCCCAGCTAGCCGTACTGGAATATGTTACACATCCACTGCCCTACTTTTCATGGCATAGCTGGCAATACCTCACATCATCACAGTTATTATAGTATACTTTTTCAGAGATATTATCTGTGTATGAATCTAAGAAAAATATGGTTTGATAAGGAACATTTTGCAGTTATTCTAAGATGAGAAAAAAAGGTTATATAAAATCAGAGAGTCTTGCTAAGAAATTACTAATAGTTCACATTGTATCATTTTTGTTCCAATTTCAGGATGTTTTTTGCAAAACATGATATATTTGGTTGACAAGCAGTTAAAACTACCTCCTTATAGTCTTGAAAGGTCTGAGTAAAATAAACTGTTTCAATTATAACCAAGATATTTTTTAGTTTTTCAAATAAAAGAATGAGAGGGGGATCAGAAATCACTGCTTGACTTGGGCTTCATATTAAAGATCAATAGTTATTCAATAAAGTACATATTATCAACCAATGTTAGTATTATAAATGAGATGATTGCTATAAATTTTGCTTACTGCATGATTAGAATTAAACACTTAGATTGTACTATGAAAAATATAAAAATGACAGCTATCACATATACAATGTTTCTTTTTAAATATACCATAATTGCTAAATTAAGGGTCCAAGGTAAGACAAATATATATATATATATATATATATATAGAGAGAGAGAGAGAGAGAGAAAGAGAGAGTAATACAAATTGTTTATAACCAATCACTGATGCATTTAAATAATTGTAATGAAATTATTTCTCATTGATTTTAAAAGGCATATAACCAGACAGGTATATAGTATATCTAGATTATTGTAGCATAGTGCATTTGATGTTGAAAATGGGGGTTAAAAAAAGACAAGCAAACTGCTGACACATATGCAATGTTTTGCAGTACTCTAGTACAGTACATCTGATAGCATTAGGTATACTGTATCTTCTTCTTTCGGCTTTTCCCGGTTAGGGGTCGCTACAGCAGATCACCTTGTCCACTTATGATTGGTAGTGGAGTTTTACAGTGTCGAGTTGCCAGCCCGCCACCCAACCTTAAACAGAAGGCACACCTAGGGCCAATTTAGAGTGGCCAATTGACCTACAGCATGTCTTTGGGATGTGGGAGGAAACTGCAGCATCCAGAGGAAACCCACATGACTACAGGGAGGACATGCAGACTCTGCACAGACGGTACCCCAGCCGAGGATCGAACCAGATAACCTCTTGCTGTGAGGCGTCAATGTTAACCGCTGCACCGCTGCAGCCACCCATTAGGTATACTGTATGAAAAGGTCAGTTTGTTAATTCACTGTGTTTCCTAACAGCCAAAGAAGCTTTTTTCAAGCACCTCGCATCAAGCTCGAGTGCAAAGAATAAAAGTACAAGACATACATCAATATTCCACAGTAGGACCAAGGCACCTAAACAACAGGTTTAATTAGTAATAAGGTTGTCATGACAGGAAAGGGTATCTAAATTAAGAAAGGTGACAGTCTGGTCCAAAACCAAAAACTTTTCAGGCATTAAAAAGTACTTGCAACTAGAGAAAACTCTATAACTGGTCTGTGAGTTAGCATCACTTGAACTTCCACCATGATGAACAAAGGACAAAACATTGCATTAGATAGTTTACAGTCACCAAAACTCCCCTTACTTGTTAAACTTCTATAGGTCACTAAACTAAGTAAAAGTAAACTACCCTAACCAGAATAAGAAAAATAAACATTACAAACAATTGATAATCATCAATTAGTGGCTAACTGATATGTGACTACATCTTATTTTAAAACAATTTTTCTGCTAAATTATCTTACCTTGATGTCTCTTATTTTTATACCGGAATTGTAAGCTTGCTGACCTGTAATTACTGCACTCAGCGTTATCAGTTTTAAGTTTCCTGTAACAAAGTAGTGACCTAGTCAGGAGTTAAAGAATATCTCTAAGCAAGACTGAGAGCCAAATAAAAAAAATCCTCTCAGTGTAAGTGGCTTACTTTGGTATAACCCTGCCTCAATTCCAAAGTATTTGCTCTTGGTATAAGTGACTTACTCTGGTAAAAGCTTGCTTACACAGTAAGCAAGTCTTTTGGAATCAAGGCAGGCTTATACCAAAATAAGTCACTTTTACACAGCAAGTGTTTTCAAATTAGGCCCTAAGAAGCAGTGACAGAAAAGAGGGCAGACTGAAGAGGCTGAAGAGTCATTCACTGGTTAGAGCCCAAAATCAGAAGAGTTCATCTAGAAGAGAGAGACAGCAATATTGACATAGATGATTGTAAGTTGGAAGCTATTATTAACTCCCCAAGTGATGTTGACATCCTACAGAAAGGCCTCAATGAGACCAACGACTGGTGTCAGAACCATGGCCTTAAGTTCAATGCCAAACAATGTGTCTTCATCCACTTTGGGAAAAACCCAGTTCCCTTGAATTACCACATTGATGGTAGTCCACTGAACACAGAAGGTGTTATAAGAGATCTGGGAACACAGGTTGACAGCAACCTCTCTTTTGACCACCACGTTGCCACTGTGGTCAAAAAGTCCTTTTATGTGGCACATTTCATTACTAAGGGTTTTGCATACAGGAAGAAAGAGTTCATTATCTCCCTCTACTCTTCCCTCATTAGCCCAATCATCGAGTACAATGCCCCATTTGGCATGTACCTCACTAGACACCTTCAACAACTGGAGAGGCCACAAAAGTACCTCACAAAGAGGATCCTGGGCCTTAAACACTTGTCCTATATGGACAGACTCAAAAAACTCCAACTATTCTCTGTTTCATATCACCTACTTAGAGGCAATCTCTGTTTGACTTACAAAGCCATGTCTGACCCAGCTCTGTTAGAAATGCTACATCTAAAGAAATCCTAATCCCTCCGCACCACATGCTCCAGAGACCTCAACCTCATTACCACAATCAACAGAACATGCTGGAGGTTCATAACCCAGAGACTGCCCATGCTATGGAATAGACTTCCCATACTTGTCAAGCAGAGCACCTCACTGGCCCTCTTCAAGAGAAATCTTGATGAATGGATGAGTGGATGGGAAATAGAAAATTCACCCCGGGGATCATTTCAGTGGCTCCACTCGACAGAGGCACTAGGCACTAAGGCTGGGTGGCACAATGCCAGGGTAATCCTATGGGCTAGGCCTGAAAAGACTCCAGGGTCATTAGCCTACTACACACCTATGAATGTATGAACCGATAAACTTTGGATATGTTAGGCTGGAAATTTCCACATTCAGGTAAAATTTTACATGATAAAGTTATTTATATATTTCTGCTTATATTCTCCACAAACAGAGTTTAGCAATTCTCATTTTGCAAAATTGAAGGGAAATATTATAAATATGTTATATGTTTCTGATAAAACTCGAAATAAAACACATAAATCTACCTCTATTTTATGACTATTTCTGTGACATCTAAGATGGTTGCACAATGATCAACAGATTTATTAGAACTCTCCTATTGTGAAAACTACAATTGTGAAAAAAAGCCCTGTAAAGCAATTGAACTGTTTAAAATTCCGTTACTGATTTGCAATTACACTGCCTAGATGCCAGCAAAAAAAAAAAAGAGAAATGTGTAGAAAGTAACAGAAAAGGAAATGGAAAATGGGAAGAGAAAACTATGGCTGGGAGGAATATTGCAGCTGAAAACAATCCTGCTTTCATCATTGGAACACTAGATTACTTCCAGTAACTTAAAGAAAATAAATAAATAAATGAAACCCACTCTTAGGTACTTAAAATAAGTGAAACACTGAAGGAACTAACAGACAGTAAAGTAAGAAAAGGCTGGAAAATAAAAACTTTAGGTATTCAAATGAGCTGATAAAACTGCAAAAATCAGAAACAAATGAAGAAAAGGCTGACCAAGCATGAAGCTTTTCAAGAAAAGCTGTTGCAAAAGGTAATAGAACTGGAGCACAAAGAGAAAAATAAGATTTTCTGCTATACTAGAGAAACTGGAATAGAGAGGTTGTATTAATTTTATGAAAGTACAATTAAGCAACAGAAATGGTGTTCTACACAAAAGATACAGCATGTGTGCTCCAAACTGGCCATGAGAAAGCATTCATGGCATATATTAATAAAGATGAGACCCTTCCAATCGAAAGAGTTGCTCTTGACAAAATTGTGTAAGAATGGAAAAGTATTAAAAGCTGGACACAACAGAGTGTTTGTGGAAAATGATTATTCACTGTACATCAGGCAGAAGAGAAGCAAATTTATCCAAGTAATCAAGGAATGTTGATAGACACATGTAAAATTCAAGTTGCTGTATCCAGCTGTCTTCAGAATATTTTCCTGGAGGATCAAAGACATTTTGGGTGTAAAACAGGCTAAGGAAGAAATAAAAATTTTTAGCCAACAAACAGTGAGATAGCGAGCCGAAGAAGACTCTGCTTCTCATCCTTCTGATGAGAACAAAGCCCATAGAGAGGCTTTGTCAGTGATATCTTTCCTACTGTTACAAAGAAAAATATTTGAATGACAGACAAAAACACAGAAGATGACTAGGAGAATCACAGGTACTTTGGTTATGAATAAAAGACTGATGTTGGGGGATAAAAATGACTAGCAAGAAGACCAGCAACATTGTGAAATTAGTGAATAAATGGGAGACTGCAAAGCATCAATCCCAGCAGATATATGGTTAGACATGTGAAATGTGGCTTTGCAGGAAGAAGTGGCCATAAAAGATTAGAATTTTTTTGACTGTGTCAAATTGGAGGGTGAACTGTAAAGCATATACCACATTTTATGTCATTAATGTGTAGAAGTACACTGAATGGATTGATGAAGTAACTGTAAGTAAAATACGTTTTGTTTTTATTAATACTTGTATAACATTTACATGACATACATTACATGTTGCAATATAAACCAGTTTTGTATAGGGGCACTCAAGCGTATTTTAAATTTGAGGTGGGGGAGTCTTATTAGGGACTGCTCTATATGTTAAAGATATTACAGCAAGAAAGTATTTTCTTAGTTGTAATGTACCCAGCCTTTTACTGTGGCAGGATGAGAGGCTGGAGACAAGTAAGTTAAAGTTAATACAATGTTGTGATATTTGGCTGCTAGGGTGGGGGATGTGGAAATGCATTTATCATATTATGTGTAGAATTAAAATAATGACCTCCCCTTTTTACATATGTAGATATCTAGATAAATATGCTTGGTTTAAGCTATAGACAGGTTTTTCAACATATAGATTTAAAAATAAGACAGAAGGATGAAAGGATGGAAATGGTAGTTGTCTTATATTTGTGATGTCATTAGCAATTTTCTTCATTAACAAGTGCTGTCAGTGGGAGACAAGAAGTCTACAGGTGCAAGCAATAAACCATGGCAAATATGTACAGTGTGTTCTTAGTGAATTTTACAAATATTCTTTTATGATTGTGCAAAGCTATCAGCTGTTTTTTTTTCTCATTGCCAACTGATTTTGCTTGGAGGAAAGCTATATGCAGGTGAAAGCAATTAGCCATTAGACTTCTAAACTCTCCATAGTTTGTACATTTCTCTCAACACAATGGAATTAACATTTAAAGGTACACTGGCAAGAAGTTTAGTGAAAAATAAATGAAGTTTAAAATTGTGAGAAGTGAATAAGATATATCAGTGTTTGTCTCCCCAGCAGCCTTCATGCTTTAATGCATTTAACATAACAATGTAGAGTTTAGTTTATTCATTTAAAGGTAGCCAGTGTGCTTTTTCTTAGGGCTAAAAGTTAATGTTTATTGAAAGCATGCAAACTATTTTTCGCATTAGAGAGGTAAATGTAAATAAGAAAAAAAAACAGCAATTAGTATAAATTGGACCACAGCCTCTATGTGCTTTAGCACAGGTAATTTTTCATTTTAAAATGGATAATTCCGGTAGATGCAAGCATCAGCTTGGGACAGCTGCTACTATCTGTAAGGTTAAGCTTCATTATTGAAAGTATACATAGTTTTTCATTTATTGTAAGTTAAAAGGGGATGGGGATTCTGAATACCTATTTCATTTTTTTTAGTCTTTTCATTGAAGTAAAACATTCTGAAAATGCAACACAAATTCAAATGGAGATGACAAGAAACAACTACTTAACATTTCAGCCTGTCAAACATTAATGAGTGCATGTAAATAAAAAGATGGAAATAAATGTTAAAAAAAAAGTTATGCATAACAGGCAAGAGTAAAAGCTTTCTGGTATAATGGGTACTCTGTCCATATTATCATGGAATGTAAATTACCTTACAGGTAAAGACAAAAAGCAAAGAATATTAAATTATATTAATAAATGTTGGGTGCAAATAACAATGTTGCTATGGACAAATTTTGGTAGAAGTGAACATGTGAAATTAACAAAGAAAGGATTTTAGGGTGGACATGCAACAAAATATCAGTCACAAATGAAACTGGGAGTAATAATACTGATTGCTAGAGGGGTTCCAATAATGACAGAAGAGGAAAAAGACAATAATCACAGAACTGTGTCAGTAAGGGGATACTAACAGTGAAGGAACATTATTCTGGCATGTATTTATATTCCACCTAAAACTACTATTATGGAGCTTAAGAAAATGATGGGAGATGTAATCAGCATTCAGTAGAGGACACTTTTTATGGATGGGGACTGGAACATGGTTTGCAACAGTGAGGATGTATCGGGGACTAGAAGGGAAAATATAACAAGAAAGGGTAGACTTCTGAAAAAATATATCTGAATACTTTGCATGGAAGACATTAATTCAGTAGTAAAAACTCAGAATTTACATATTAGTTTCCATGGTAAAGCAACTTGTCTAGGATGTATACAAATTATATTTCACAACAACATGTGCATTTAATTAAATGCTTTGACACACATCCACTAATTTCAGATCATGCACCATTAAAAACTAAGATAAGTATACAAGGTAATGAAATAAAACTGAGACATTTGCACTTTCCCACTCGCCTGCTAAAAAGAGAGGAACTTAGGAAATAAGTAGTGAAAATCATTTGAGATTCATTAGGAAAGATAGAAACTTCTTCAGAAAGGATAGCTATTAAATGAGATAAAATGAAAATAGAGTTTAAAACAAGATAGATAAAAATGAGAAAGAGATATAGGGGAAAAGTAGTAGGAATTGCTCATAGGGATTGGCAAAAGCTAAATATAGCAGAATAAAGGGAATCTCACAGAACAGGAAGATGAGCAACCACAGGGCCCTAAAGGGAAAATAAGAGAGTATTTGGATAATATGTATGCTTTTAGAAATGTTGCTGATAAGCAACTACTTTTTGATAACAACTCCAAAGCAAAAAAAAAAATCTTTAGTGCAATAACTTAGGCAACAGACAGCAGAAAGGATCGTCACCAAATACAAGCAAACCATGGCAAGAAAAATGACCAGAGATCCCATGCAAGTATTAAATATTTTGAAACTTTCATGAAATTTTGTATAAAGCAGAGGAATATTTAAATCAAGAAAAAGTACAAATGGAAATATTAATGCAAGACTTAACTATGGAGGCTTAACAATTAATAACTATGATAGGAAGATATGAGGTAAAATAGTGATGTATAATGTTATCTAATGTTTGCATCCCCTCCAAAAAACCACATTGGTCAATATCTATCAAAGTTAGCAACACCTTTGCCATTCTTTTAGTTAGTATAGATATAAACAGTTTATAATCACTGTTTAAATTTAAATTAGTCTATATGAAGTATAGTCTGATGGGTCATTACCCTCTTTGAGTAATACAGCCACCACAGACAAAAGCTAAATATAGCAGAATAAAGGGAATCTCACAAAACAGGAAGATGAGCAACCACCGAGCACTAAAGGGAAAATAAGAAAGTATTTGGATAATATGTATGCTTTTAGAAATGTTGCTGATAAGCAACTGCTTGTTAATAACAACTCCAGAGCAAAAAAATCTTTAGTGCAATAACATAGGCAACAGATAGCAGAAAGGATTGTCACCAAATGTAAGGAAACCATGGCAAGAAAATGACCAGAGATTCCCATGCAAGTATTAATTATTTTGAAAACTTCATGAAAAGTTGTATAAAGCAGAGGAGTATTTAAATCAAGAAAAAATACAAATGGAAATATTAATGCAAGACTTAATTATGCTAAGTTTAGAGGAAGATGAGGTTTAACAATTAATAACTATGATGGGAAGAGATGAGGTAAAATAGTGATGTATAATCAATCGACAGGGAAGTCTCCAGGAACAGATGGTATTCTTAAGACTAGATGGAAGAAAGTGACGAAGATCTGGAAGGTCTTGTTTAACGGTGTTTTAAAAGATGGGGAAGTATCGCATCTCGAAAGAAAGCTGTGGTTGCTGTATTATTCAAAGAGGGTAAAGACCCATCAGACTATGCTTCATATAGACAAATTTGAATTTAAACAGTGATTATAAAGTGTTTATGTCTATACTAAATAAAAGAATGGCAAAGGTGTTGCTAACTGATAGATATTGACCAATGTGGTTTTGTGGAGGGGAGGCAAACATTTGACAACATTAACAGAATAAGATGATCGAGAGGGAAGCACAATGTAAGAAGACACCACTATTACTGGAGGATCTTGATGCAGGAAAAGCATTTTTTAAAATCAGCTGGGCTTTCATGACTAAGGAAGGGGAAACATTTGCTTTCATTGACAGATTAACAGGGTTAATTAGGATAAATGAAGCCAATAATAAAGGTGGGAGGGCTCCTCTACAATAATTTGTGTTTGAAGAGAGGAACCAGGTAAGGGTGCCCACTTTCCCTTTTGTTATTTGCTTTATATTTAGAGTCACTTGCAAAGAAATAAAGGATATTACTAGTATAGTAGTCATGAAAATTAGCCTAATCTGCAGATGGTATTTTGTATTTGATAAATCCAGAAAATGACATTTCAGTGTTGTGGAACATTTTGAGACACTTTCAACTCTTTTCTGGATAGAAAATTAAAGTTAATAAAACAAACAATACAGCAGTAAACTATGTACCGACACATGAATTAGTTCAGCAATACCCATATTTATGTGGACATGATAACATAAAATATTTAAGTACCTGGACTAAGAAGAGACTAAATAAAAGTTAATTCAAAAACAGAGAAAATGAAAGCTTGTGATTATGAATATTGATACTAAGATATAAGCTGTAAAAATATTTTAGTGCCTTTAATTGTACATTTTTATCAACCAGAGAAAACCTTGTGAACAGTAATTAATAAAGAGTTGAAGGAATTTATTTGGGAGGGGAAGACAGCAAGAATTAAGTGGCATAAGTTAATTCTCCTCATAGAACAAAGTGGTTTAGGATTACCTGATTTGAAGGGCTATATCACAGCCACACATTTAAAGCTCATGTACATGACATAAGCAGAAGGTTATAAATCAAAGGGAAAGGGGGTGCTGATGAAATAGGATGGGGGAGTTTCAGTAACAAGGAGAGAGTATGATTTTGGATGCAGGTCCTTAATGAGAATAACAACCATACAGAACATTATATTCATAAAGTAGTATACAGTGTTCTAAAAACTAAGTCAACATGGTAACTCAGAAAGGAGCATTTACCAATAGGGATGGCTCTAAGTAAGGATACGGGAAATAGGCAAGAGGGAGTTAGAATTTACTGGAGAAACTTGGCAATGGAACCAAGGTGTTGGACACAAATGACTAGGGAGGAAACAAGTGCTATGAGGCCAAGAAGAAGCTTGGACTGCAGGTTAGAGACTGCCTTGCATACCAGAGACTAATAACACAATACAGGTAAAGTGTAAGGGATACGGAAGTGTTAAGTGAAAGACAGTTACAGTAGAGATTTTAGTTAAGTCTAGAACAGAAACAGCTGTTAAAAAGGGATAATGAGTAGCACATACAAAATAGTATGGTACTATAAGAATCAATCAGAGGAGGTTAGGAAAGCTTGGGAAGAGATACTGGAAAGGTGATTTACCAAAAAACAATGGAAAGACATTTATATGGCTCCCAAACATGCAACTAAGTCCAGAAGGTTTAGGAATTTGCAAGCAAGTGTTTGCATGGGTATTTTTATACCCCAAGCAGACCTCAGAGAATTTTGTCTTGGATAGATATCAATTCCTGGAAATGTGATGGGAAAGAAACAGCCAAATGGGAACAATGTTCTGGGAATGTAACAAGCTGCCAGATTATAAACATTCCTTACAGAGTGCTTTGTAGGAAATGCTGGGGAAGCAAATCATTATAAATAATGAAATAATTTATGAGCTGAGATAATCGTTCTGGCCGTACATGCAAAAATAGCAAAAGGGGTTGAGGATGGATGGCTGGATATAGGTTCTGAATTGTCCAGACATTGTAAGGTATTACTAAGTTTAATGTTACTGGCTGCCAAAAGAATACTAGAAAATGGAAGTCAAAATCTAAACCAACTGTAACTGAAGTACTGAATCTAGCAAAGGAAATAAATGAACTGGAGGTGAGAACCTTAGAAAGTGAAAGAGCAAATTACATATATGTAAATAGAATCTGTGGGGAGAAATACATGCAGAATAGTGTCTTGGAAGAGGACTGAGGTTTAAGTGAAGAAAAGGACCGAACAATGTATGTAATGTCAGAGTGAATGAATGTTAAAAAGTTAACATATATTTAAGGATATGAAAAAAAGTGCTATTATTTTTCTTTTACATTAATGCATGTGTACCTGTGTCACTGTTTTAGTTGTAATTTATTACATATTTTTATAATATACTGTGTTCTCTGTGTTAAAATACTTAAAATTGCCAAAAATAAAATTAAGACCAAAATGATTAATACCTAAAATTCATTACAGTTTAATAAAGTCAGGCAAATAAAAAAACTAAATTTAAAGAAAAGCAAAAAAGCAAAAGAAAATCTTAATTCAATTATCAGTCTTAATTCTTAATTAAACAAATAAATAAATAAATAAATAAATAAAAATTAAAACTTACTTAAACCCAGATATGAAACCTAATGAACTGAGTTCAAAGGAGTGTACAAATAAAAATCTGCTGGGACCTAATAACAGGTCTGATGTGTTGACTTCAAAAGGAGAATAAAACAAAACTTTGTTAATAATAACCAGTGGAAAAGATATAAATTAAGACCATAAACTGATTTAAAAATCCAACATAAATTCAGTATGACTACCCCAAAATTAAGAGGACCAGGAAATGTTTAAGATGGCTATACAATAAGTAACTGGTTGTCTAGTAAAATTGTTTAAAAAGTCAGCAAAAGTTTTCAGCTTGGGTAAAATTAAGTTCATCTCTAGTCTCTGAAGAGACTGAAAAAAGTAACTATAGAAGTTATTATTATTATTTGTATAAAAATGTCCTAATGTAAATGATTGTTGTTACAAATAAAGCACTTCTGTACAGTATGCAGTCATAAGTATATTCAATGTGGGGTGGAGGAGTTTAATCAGTGAGTAATGTATATGCGTGACATTAAAGTAAGTAAGAATGCATTGGCTTTACATAGTAACAAGATGATGAAAACGGCTGCAAAGAAATATTGTTAATAGGGCTGCAGAGAGGAGAATGAAAAAACTCAACAGATCATATAATTTGAAGAACTAAAAGATGACAGTTTCCCATTTTTACAGAAACTGATGTTTAGTCTAATGTCATTAATTTAAGCTACAAACAAGTTCTTTTTCAAGCAGTCAAGAGAACATTATTAAAAGCAGGAAAATGGTAGCTCTTTCTTGAATTTGTAAAATTACCAATTGTGTTTTCCATTAGAACCTGCATTTTGCTGGATACAAGGAGTTTGTAATCACTTTATCATGAGAGGTCTGAATGTTGTGTGTCCCAAATGAAATCTATGAGGGGATTTACTATGTAACTAAAGGGATATGGGCAAGCAGTTCAATGAAAATAAGTGAAGTTTAGATTTTTGGTAAATTAATATTTATACAACTAGTTACCTCCCCGGCAACCTCAGTACTTGAATCCATTAAATGCAATTTAGTTTATTTATTTATTTATTTAAGGGTAGCCAGTTCAGCTTCTCTTAAGGCTAAAAGGTAATTTTTACTGAAAACAAGCAAGCTGTTTTTGCAATCCAGGAGGGGAACTGAGCTAAAGCAAGAACAGATAGCAATCTAATGGAAACACAGGCTCTATCATGGTTAACTTTAACTTTAAAATGGTTAATGTCTGTGAGTATAGCTGTCATTTTGGAAGAGGGAACTTTTTTTTTTTTTTTTTTTTTTTGGAATGTGTTTATAGTTTTGTGTGTTTGTTGCAAGACAGAAGAGGAATGGAAGGATTTTACAAATGTAGTTAGCTTTTTGTGTTTTGCTGAAGCAAAAAGGCTGAAAAAATATGACATGGATTAAAATAGGGATGAAAATAAGTAGCTATATACAAGATCCCCCTGCCAGGCATTAGTGTGTGCATGTAAGCTGCAAGCTGGAAATATATATTCTAAAGAACTGCCATGCATAACATGTGGGAATAATGGCTTTTTAGCAGAAAGATTACTGTGTCAATATTAATATGGAATGCAAATTGTCTTATAGGTATAGACAAAAATCAGAGAGAATGGAATTATCTTATGAAGTGTAGGGTGCTAATAGCAATGTTACAGGAGACCTATTTGGACAGAAATGAGCATGTGAATTTGAAAAAGAAATGATTTCAGGCTGGATATTCAGGGACAAAGGAAAAGGGCAGTAATAATGCTAAATATAAGAAACTCTCTTTTGGTGGGAGGGTACATCTGGAAGAGGCAGGGATGAATGTTAAAGGTGATTACATAGCCTGTAGATATTATGCACCTCACCCAGGAAACTGACCCCTAATGATGAGGCAATCAATCCCAACTGCGTCCAAACAGGAACAGTCAGGAAGCCCTTCAGGAGCCCTGAGGCTGTTCCCTGGAGGCAGGATCCTGGAAACCCTGATTTTGCAGACCAAATCTGTCTCTGATGTGGTGTCCATTAAAGGTCTACCCTCTGCCACATTTGCCTCTGTCTGAAAAGGAGTCAAATGCTCTGATTTTTTAAACCGCAAAGCTTTAGACCCTTCCTGCTTCCTGGAAAAGGACTGTTTAAGGGTTTCAAAGCATACTGCTAAGGCAGAAAACATTTTCCCTCCTGCTCACTCTCTAGAAGCTTTTCTTTAACTTTGGGTCTAAAAAGAGATGACCCATCTTGAGGGGCATTAAGAAATGGTGCCTTGAAGTCAACTTTCACATGTGATCCATTATCCTTGACTTCTTGTTAGGAGGATGTACCACCTGGCTTTCATCAGACAGCTTCTTCTCAGTGTCTGTTGCTACAATAATGGAGTCCACCTGAGGGACTTTAAAATAAATAAATAAATACTCATGTATTAACTAGGTAGACCCACTGGATACACAGTCCCTTTTCAGGGACCTGGCAGCAATTTCCATTTAAGTGACTTGCTTAAGGTTACACCACAGGCAAACAAGGGCTGAGTGAATCAAACCATGTACCACAAGAACTATAGCTTACAGCCTTAACCCTTTGCACCAGCTGATAAACCAGCCTTTAATCCAATGTGGTCTATCCCTAGGTGGTTGTAGAATTTTTTCTGGCTTTCTAGGAATACTTTCCATTATATAAGGTTCCTCCAAGCCCTATTCCACCATCCTAAATACCCCTCTGCCTCATTAGCTCCAAAGATCTCATCAAATATGGGTCCTCAGGAGGGTACAATGGAAAGCATTCCCCTTCAGTGAGGTTGATATCAGGTGTTAGAAGAGACTCTGTCGTAAGTCTATATGCCACCTTTTGCATGTCTGTTTTTGTGGTGTTTCAGGGTAGGATGCATCCTAAGCACCTGAAGACTTACAGTGTCCCTGATGGTGTTGAAGGTTTGAGGCAATCAGAAATGCTCTGTCACTGAGATCTATGAGGAGGGCTCAAGGCCATAGACTGAAAGGTGTTGAGGGATAAAGCAGATGCTGATGGAGAATCTTCTGCTTGTTTCAGTGGATGGGCAATGATCTTCTTATAGAAATCAAAAGCCAAAGCAGAGTCTACTAGCATTGAATACATCCATCATGGTACCATGTCAGTTTCAACAGATGGAGATGTTGATGGCCATTGACACCAAAAGTCTGGATGGCTCTGACATTGAGATCAGAGCCAATGCTTCAACTCCATGGACCCTAATGCCAAAAGGGCATTAAACACCTTGGCACTGAAGGTGGGGCTGAGGACTCAGCATTAAGGGACTGGCACTAAGACTCAGTTGACAATCAGGAAATCAGTGTCAAGTGTCCTCAACCTCAAACTGTGTGCATCTTTAAAGGCATACACAACTGTGCAGAGCTCATTTTTAATGTAGCCACCTATAGTAAGCCATAAGATATAATAAAGCTAATGGCAGTCAAATTTAGCATTAACTTAACCAGTTTCTTCCAGCCCTAGTCTCCCCTCAAGGAATACCATCAAATATAACTTTTCCTGCTATCACTAGGGAACTGATCCTCAATGCTCTTTATAAGGCCAAGAATGCTGCATTGATGGACCCTAACAATATACCAGGTTGCCTTCTAAATAGCAGGAAACATCACCTATCAGACTCTCTGGAATCACTATTTAACTGTAGCCTCCAAACAGGCTTCATGCCTCATGAATGAAGAACAGCAACAGTCATCCCTCTGCACAAAGTTGGGCCATCTGCAGACCCTGGAAACCACAAATCCATAGGTCTCACTAGCGTCATATACAAAGCCATGGAAAGAATTATGGAAATGATCAGTAATGGCAGAGAAAACCTCCAGACACTGGACCCAACCCATTTTGGTTTTGGCAAGGGCAGGTCATGCTTACTCAGTCTGGTAGACTTCTTTGAGAAAGTCACCAAAGCAATGGATAAGGGTAAAACAGTTCACAATGCTTACCTTGATCTGACCAAGGCATTTGACGCAATATCTTACTATGGCATAGTTGACAAACTCAAGAGATCAAATATAAATTCTTATGTCCCCGGTGGATAGACAACTGGCTCAAAGACAGCACTCAGGAAATTAGATTTGGAAAGTACGGTTCTACAAACAGGCCAGTCATCAGTGAATTCCATAAAGGATCAGTCCTGGGACTGCTCCTTTTTGGTATTTACTTCTCTGATGTCAAGGCCAATGTCAAGGGCTTCAAGCTGACCAAATGTGCAGAAAATTGCAAATTAGGAGAAGTCATAGAATCCATAGACACTAATGTTCTCCAAGAAGGGCTGCCACAGACAAATAGCTGGTATCATAGCCATGGACTAAAACTAAATGCCAAGAAATGCATAATAGTATCCTTCAGCCTCCCCTGGTAACTATCATATTCCAACAAACCCATAAGAGCTAACCCAAGAGTCAGGGATTTGAGGATACACATAGACAGCAATGTAGTCTGTGACCATCACATGTCTATGGTAGTTAGGAAATCATTCTATGCTGCACAACTTATACACAAAGGTATAGCATCTAGATCCAAAGTGGTCATTATTTGAGGACTTCCAAGATGGCTATACACTGACACTTTAATTTCACTTCTCCCAGTGTGAAAACAGAAACTCAGAAGAGAGAGACAGTAAACTGGTATTTTTGAGTAAATTTCAGTAACTGGCTAGTAAGTACACTGCCTGGATGCCAGCAAAAAAGAAATTCAGAGAACTTGAAAGAAAATCAATCACAAAAATGAGGAAAAAGCATTGACTGGGAGGAATTCTGCAGCTATTCAGCAAAAAGCAGTGCAAGCTCCAGCTTTGGTGCAAGACATGACTTCCAGTAACCTAGAGGAAAAAATAAGTCAAATGTACTCAGAGCTGATTAAAATAAGTGAAACACTGAATGAGTATATCAACTCAATTAACAAAAGGCTGGGAAAATTGAGGAAGCTTTAAAGCAATATTCAGATGAGGTGATAAAACTGCAATTAGTGGTCAAAATGAATAAAAGGCTAGCTGAATATGAGATTGCTCAAGAAGAGATGTTTCAAAAAAATTACAGGATTAGAGGACAGAGCACACAAGGAAAATCTGAGATTTTCTGCTGTACCAGAGAAGCTTGAAGGAACAGACTGAATTAATTCTATAAAAGCACAGATAAGTAACTGGACTGGTATTCAGTGGTGGCTCATGATACTGGACTGCAGCCCCCCCCCCCCCCAGCTGTAAACCAGTTCTGAAGCTGTAACCAAAACTCCCGGAACTATGCTTGGGAAACTTGATGTTTGAAATTAGGCAGCAGGCTACAGATGCCCCAGAAGTCTATGTGGTTATTACCACATAGACTGGAAGGGGATCAGACTGCAAGGTCTGCAATCTGTGCATGCTCAGAATGAATGAGCTGAGCAGTGTATGCATGCATGGCATTCCGGCGCTGAGAAGCAAGAGCTGCTGCTCTGTTTTGAATGGAGGCTTATTCCTGGAAACTTTATGTTTTGGGGATTTATTTTCTTCTGGCTAACTTATTGACCAGGAAACAGGAGGGGAGCTCTAGATGAACAGGACCCTGATGTCAGCACCGGGAAACGGGGATGCATTTACTTAGGTGTGTGTAGGATTTATTCATTCATTCTGGCTGGCGTATTATTCCACCGCTGAGCTGTGTGTAGGATTTATTCATTCATTCTGGCCGGTGTATTATTCCACCTCTGAGATGTGTGTAGGATTTAATAATTCATTCTGGCTGGCGTATTATTCCACCACTAAGCTGTGTGTGAGATTTTTTCATTCATTCTGGCTGGCATATTATTCCACAGCTGAGCTGTGTGTAGGATTTATTCATTCATTCTGGCTGGCGTGTGTGTGTTTGTGTGCATGTGTATGTGTAAAATGCCACAGTTAACTATAACTGGTGGCTAGTGAGAGTAACTCAGGCTCAAACCCTCAGCCTTAGGTACAGGTAGCAAGAGCCTGAATTCCCTACCCACCACCACTTACGAAAAGCATTCAGATTTTTGCCTCATATTTTTGTTCTGTTCTGTTCCTCATAAAAGCTGTGGTTTTCTGGATTTTGAATTCACTAAATAATGACAGACATTTGAATTTCAGACTTCCTATTCTTCAGAAAGTACATGGTAATATGTAACATTTTATTCTAGCAATTTTCTAAGTTTATAAGATCAATATTTGACATTACTCCCTATTGTTGGGGCTGTATTCCCCCATTATTGGCTTTGTACAGGTTTTTTTGTGCTAAGAGGTTGAGAGCTATGGTGAAAACTGAATTCACTGAATATGTTTGGGGGCTATATTTCCCGTTATTGGCTTTGTCCAGGTGTTTATTTTTTGCTAAGACATTGAGAGCTATGGTGAGAACTGAATGCACTAAATGATAGCCATTTAAGTTTCAGTCTTCCTGTCTTTCAAGAAACAGCTGAGTTGGCATAGTGGTATGTTGCTCTGACTGTGGTTCACAGGGTCCTGGGCGCAAGACTTGGCAGTGAAATGTATGGCGGTAGCACAGCATTTTATTCTAGCAACTTTACAAGGTTAAACAAGCAATATTTAAAATGTGTCCCTGGTTTTTGGGCTTTTGTCCCCCCTCCAATAATTTTTGGCTTTTTCCACATTTCTTGTGCTCATGTGCTGCAAAGTTGAGAGATACAGTTAAGTGTCGAGTGGATTTTACAAGGAGCTAAGAGCTTCAGGGGGAAGAGAAGTTTAGTGCTGCTTATGCTGAGTCTGCTTGCATTGTTAATAGCACAACAGGTGGTGTACTTGCTTTCAATGCAGAAAGCTGTGGGTTCTACTCATTGCTGATGCTGTACTGTACTGTGTTGTAGTTTTAAAGGGGGTGGCTGCTGCAGTCCTGAGAATGTCCTCTTTGGCGGAGATACCTAGTAACTATCAACCTGTTATCAGTTTGCTATCCAATCCCTATTGCAATATTACTAGCTTAGCATTTTTTTTATGTAACATGGGTAATTTATTCCTCAAGGGCAACAGGCACTTTATTTGGAGATGAAACAATGAAATATAAAGTTGTTTGCTAGAAGCAGCCTCTTCATTAGTTACAAATCTCTTTAATGTGGAATTATTTAGATTACTTTTACAACTGCAGAGATTGTGTATATTTACTGATACTGGTGATTTGTAAAAGTCTGAGTAGACTTTTATGATGATTATGTGCTGAATTGGGCAGTTTTGTTATTATTGGTGCATGCATTTTGTTTCATTGTTTACTGGAAAAATGTTCAAAACAATAAATTTAAAATGCCCTCTAACAACTGTACTGTATTATACAAGGAATATAATTTAATACTATTCAGAAAGTGTATCAAAGTACACATGTATGTTTCATGTGCAAGAGGCCTATGATTTGAAAACAGACCATAGTTAATCTTTGTCTGCCAATGGCCAGATGCATTTTCTTTGAATGTGGGTTTCAATGCTGTTTCAATTAATGTGAGTTTCAAGGGCAGAGAAGTTTTAATGCTAAGTCTATTTTCATTGCGAGACTGCATTGCTTTGTTTAGCAGATGTCTATTGTGTTTGTGCTGTGTGTGTGTGTGTGTGTGTGTGTGTGTGTGTGTGTGTGTGTGTGTGTGTGTGTGTGTATTTCTGCTTTTCCCAGTTAGGGGTCGCCACAACGGAACTCCGGTCCGCTAATGATTGGCAGTTGATTTTTACATACCGGCTTGCCAGGCCTGATGCACAACCTTCAATGAAGGTACGCCCATTCACGCATGTCTCCACGCAGAAGACGCTCAAGGTGAGAATCGAACCAGACAGCATCTTACTGTGAAGCGACAAGGCTACCACAGCACCACCACCGCTTGTTATTGTGTTTGTGCTGTAAAATGTAAAATATAACTTTTAAATGAAATCCAAATCATCATAGAAGTAAAGCAGTATGCACATTACAGTGTTTATGGTAAATGGGGTGAAATAGCCAAGTAATGGGACATTGGAATGGCTGTGGGGGGCCCCATTTGACCATGATTTTGTGAGGGGGGCGACAAACTCAAAGACAGCCCTGGCTGAACTATACCTCTCCCCTGTCCAGATTTTCACAGAATGAATAGATTTTTGCTTCTTCTTTTTGGTTTGTTCCTCTTAAAATTTGTGGTTTTCTGGCAAATCATTTAGGAATGAAGTCACTAAATAATGACAGACCTTGAGTTTCAACCTTCATACCCTTCAGAAAAATGCATGCTAAAGTAAGATCTATTATTCTGTCAATTGTCTAAGTTTATGCAAGAGCAATTTTTAACACTGTCTGTATGTTCCCCCAATATATTTGGCCTTGTCCAGATTTCCTGCATTAAGAGGTTGAGAGATATGCACAAATAAGTCACTTTATAGAAGTAGGTATAGCTAAACATCTCAATGATATAATGACAGACATTTGAGTTTCAGATTTCATACCCTTCAGAAAATTCATACTGATGCAAGACCTACTATTCTATTGTCTTTTTTAAGTTTAAAAGAGCAATATTTAAAAATTGCCCTTATTTTTGGGCCTTTGTCCCACTTCTATTTATGGCTTTGTCCAGATTTCTTGCTCTGAGGTTGAGAGGTATGACAAATGTATCAGGGCCATCACCATCAGCCAGAGACAATTCAAATTGTGACATACTTGTTGCACCCCAATCCCCCATGTAGTGACTCTGGATGTGTCCAAGCAAGGCAAGGAGCAGTTATGTAGTGTAAGTGTGTAGAGTGTCCCCCCATCCAAGGTAGACACAAGTACTACAGTGGCTTTTCATCTGTCCTTTATTTTGTAGAATGTTCTGGTTTTCTGTCATATTTTATTCTGTTGATTTATGCTTCTTATTATTCAGAAAATGTATGTTGTTGCAGTGTCTGCTGCTTTGTGTTTAAGCAGCAATGCTTTAATGACCATCAGGTAAGCTTGTCTGTGATTGTAAGACATAAGTAAGTCTTAATAAGCATACTGTTAAAGAATTACCAACATTGAAAGCCTTTTTGTTGTTGCCATGCAGAGAATATTTACATAACTAGATAACGTGTAAGCCTTAGGTATTGACATGCATATGACAGTATTTCTAATAAGGGATAGGATTACAGCATTTTCAGAAGCTCATTACATTTGTTGGAGACTTGCAGTCATCTTTTCAGGCTTTAACCATAAACTAAACAAAGTGCCAATCTATCATGTGTGGTCCATAACCTGTGCAGTAATACCTTAAGTAATTTATCTTGAGCTTGTTTCTTGTTTGCTGTTCATTCTTTACTTTGATCACATGTTCCCCATGAAACAAGTACATAGTTGTCAGGCAGCAGGTCCTTTTTGGATAAGAAACATTTTTATAAGTAGGGGTATCACAGAGATTGCTACTTTCAGCATGTTACTTGGTACTTTTATAAAGCTGAATATAAATTATAATTAGAAATGCACTGCAAGGAGAAGTGGTTTGAGTTGAGTGCTGCTTGTTTTTTTATACTTGATTTTGACTGGCATTCCAGTAATGTATTTAAAAAGTAATTTATTTTTTCATGCCTCACAACCTTTTATTTTCCATCTAGATATTAAGTAAGCTGTCATGTGACCAATGCAGTGAAATATATTTTTCTTCTATACTTAATTTTGTGTTGAATGGACTCTCATAATGATGGTTTGGCACCCAGGGCAGCATATTTAAAGTCCCAGTGTTTGTGGTTTGGAGCATAGCTCTGCCCCTTTCTAGTTGGTCAGACCCTTTCCCATTGGCCCCACCCATTCAACTGTCGCCTGCAGCTCCCATGGCTGGTATTGCACAGCAGGAATTGTTAATTGAAAGGGCACATCATGTGCATGCTCCAAACCAGGCCATAAGAAAGTAACCTAGACCTTTAAAAGTAAAGATGCAATCCTACCAGCAGAAGGAATTGATTCTGAAAAAAACTAAGGCAGAAGGACAAAGTATTAAAAGTGGGAGACAGTAAGGTGTTTGTGGAAAATCATTACTCACTGTACACTGTACACCAGGTAGAAGAGGAGTAAATGTATTCCATTAATGGGGGAATGTTGAGAAGCAGGCATAAGATTCAAGTTGTTGTACCCAACTATTTTTAAATTCATCTTTCCTGAAGGGACAAAATCATTTTTTCATTCACAGCATGCTAAGGAAGAAATACAAAAGTTTGTACACTAAAAATTGATTTATGAAAAAGAAGGACATTTGGCTTCTTGTTCTTCTGGTAATAAACATCACAGAGAGACTGGGCCAGTGAAATATTTTCCAATATTTCAATGGAAAATGCTTGAGCAACAGAAAAAAAGCACAAGATTTGACTAGAAAAGCTGGGGGTACACTGGAAATGACACAGAGACTGGCTTTGGGAGATGGAGATCAACAGAAATAAAACTAGCAACTCAGAAATTGACAAATAAATGTGGGGTTACAAAGCATGAATTATATGTGTGAAACATGGCTTAACAAGAAAATATTGGATTTTTTGACTTTGTTAAACTTGTAGGGGACTCTAAACCTTATGCCCTGCTTCTTGCCATTAATGTTTGGATAAACATTTAGGAGGAGGTAAGAGGAAGAAAAGAGTTGGCTGTAAGTAAAACAACATTTTGTTCTTAATAGTAGTGTTTTTATAATGCTCTTAATATTAGTGTTTTTATAATTTATGATATAATCTGCATGCTATAAAGTAAAGTTTTCTCAGTTATTTTAAAGTGTAATGGGGATACTAAAGTAAACAGGTACCCTTTTTTTCCTTCTTCTTTCTCATTGCAAAGTTTTAAGACATAGGCACTTCAAAGTAAAAAAAAAGAAGAAAAGTCTGGTCAAAAGAGTAGGATACAAGAAAAAAATGACGTGCTTTTTTCACTTTTACATAAGGGAATAACTAGATTAAGGCCCTTGGCTTGATCTAGTAACACATTTTAAGAGAAATCAGATAAATAAAAAAGAACATTGTCTAGCAACTCTGTTTCTGGTTATCATGTCTTCATGGAGACAATCTGATCAACCTCCCAAACATTAGTATATGCATGTAACACAAAAACTAGAACTAGATAGATACTTAACAAAAACGCTGTTACACATAAAATGAGGGAATAATAACTTTTTAACATAATGATGCTTTTCATATTATCTTTAAATGTCAATGGATATGGAAACTGTCCTTACTGTGAAGAATCGTGCTGCACACACTTTTCAGGATACCCAGACCTATTCAAATAGTTATTATATCTGCTCAGTCATAATACTCATTACAAAAGTTGTATCACCCCTTGTTATTTCTAGAAAGTTGTACACACAATTAACTTGTGATTTGCATTGAGGCTTGAAAAACATCTACTAGTTGTACAACTGTATTAAGGTAGGCATTACTGAAATAATTTGGGAAAGACACATACTTTACTGTAGTCGCTGATAGTCACATTTGCAGTTCCAATCACATTTACTCAGCTAATGACATACTGACACCATTGCTATGAGTCCCTGATTGGTTGAGAGTTATGGTGACTTGTAAGTCATATACAAGCAAGTCATTTTGCAGATCTTCAAAGTATGCACATACCCCTAATTTATATACCATCGTTGATAAATGTCCTCTCCAATGAGCACGTCAGTGATGTTTATATCACAGCCATTCACCTCCACTGACATATAACCTTGTGTGACCATCACATATATACTGTAATGTGTATTTATGTCATAATATATTTGCACAGGAGGTGTAAACAGCAGTACATAGTGTGCTATCTACATATGTGTTAATGTTATGCTACTTACTTGTGCTGGAAGTTTACATACATTGACATATCTTATTTTGTGGACATTGACATATTTGCCATGCCCTCTTTCTCTTTATTCATTCCTATCATTCATGTCTGTGCCATTTTTCATCAGTACACTTTCCCTGCCAGGTGTACGTTGTCTTGTATTTGCCCTTCCCGGTTAACCCACCCCCATCCATTACTACATTGTTCAAATTTTTTTTAGTCTACATTGCATTGAGTACACTTTTCTTTATGGTGTTATTGCTGCTGGTATTGCAGCATTTTTACCTCTGGTAGTCATTGTGGCTGTCCACGCAATCTTGCTGAGCAAATTTGCTCGTAAGCAAAAGTGAATGCATCTTCCTTCTGTGCTTGTGCTGCTCTGCTTGGTTTCCTGGCTGGTGACACTGTTGTTGGCATGAAACCATGCTTGTACACATGTAAGCAGGATGAGTAGTATGAAAATCTGATTACCGCTGCTGCTCATTGTGCTAACATGTAAATTCCATGTAGGTTTTGTGTGAAGCCTACATGGAATTTATTGAATTCCCAGGTCTGTCTTTGTTTCAGATTGCACTCAACATTTAAGCATAGTGTTTCTGCTTTGGAGTAGACTGTTTCCAATCAGAAAATAATTATATGGGCAGAAACTATTGAAAAGAACCCCATACACTAGCAGATATAGTCTCCCTTGATGGCAAGAGAATGGAGTGCTGCAGACATTGTACTTTCCTGGTAAACAGAAGTATGAGTTTTAGATGCTGAAAGGATATTGTGATTGAAGTAAAAAATTCGGAATCACATCTGATTTTTTTAACATAGTGGAAACACGATGCTCAGTGATCTCAGTTAAAACAGCAGGGCTAAACGTTACTTGGTTCTACACTAGAAATGGATTTTTTTACAATACAGTATTATTGCCACTTTGAAGGTACACAGGAATAAAGATCTCAGTGTGACCCAAGTTCAATTTGTTGCTCAGTGCTTCCTGGAGATGGGGGTGGGGTAGGAAATGAGTGAAGAAGGACACTAGCTCTAATCTGATGCTGGGTGACTTTAACTACCCAACCATAGAGTGGAAGACCTATTCTAGCACAAACACGAATGCCCAGAGATTCCTTGACTTTGTGAATGCCAATGCATTGGATCAGCTGGTCGACACCCCCTATGAGAGGTGAAAAGATCTTGGACCTGGTACTAACCAACATGAGTAGTCACTGCTACAGCACCCCTACAGTGTCATTCTCCTTGGTAAGATCCAACCATAAAATGATCAATTTTGAAGTCACTATCTCCCCTGAACCCCCCCCCCCCCCCATCGCCAAGGTCAAACAAAAATACTTTTCCAAAGTTGACTACAACATCCTGAGAGCAGATATAAGCAGCTTCACAGCCACTGTCCCTTCAGTTGGAACTAGCACTAATGTCCAAGCCTACACAAAAAAAACTACACCTACATAGCTGCATGGACTCAGCAATACCTGACAGCACCAAATCATCTTCCTCAAGGAAGAGTAAACCTGTCTGGTGGACAGCAGCAATAAACAAACTCTATAATAAAAGGAAAAAAAATTGCTGTCCAGGACCAAGAAGGAGGAGATGCCAAGTTGGAAGCAATCTCTCGTTTGTCTGAACAAGCAAATAAGGTCACTGGTGAAATCCTCTAAGGCTAACTTTGATTCCAAATTGGCCACATCCACTAAGGACAGTCAGAAGGCCTTCTTCACATATATCCGCAATCTCAAAGGTAACATCCAAATCTGCTCTGAACTGGTGGTCAAGAACACCACATACACAAACACCATAGATATAGCTAACCTGTTGGTAGACAGGTTCAGCGAAAACTTCACCACCCTCTTCCACTCATCAGTAAATCAGGACATCCCTAGCACCTGCTCCCCCATCCCCTCATCACCAGGGAGCAGGTCTTTAATGCCTTCTCAAAGGTAAAAAATACAGCCACCCATGGGACCCAAAAACATTCCTGGCTGTGTCCTACATGAACTCAGGCATGAGCTCTCAGCACCATTAGTTACCCTATTCAACCAAAGCCTGAGCAGTGGCTTCGTCCCAACCAAATGGAGGACAGACACTGTCATCATTATACATAAAGGAGGAGAGTCCTCCAACCCAGGCAATTATAGGCTCCTCAGCCAGACTAGCCTGATCTGCAAGGCCATGGAATACATTATCATGGACCTTATAAACAAGGACATTGACAACCTCCAAATGCTTGACCCCACACAGTTTACTTTTGTCAAAGGGAAATTATGCCTGTTAAACTTGGTCAATTTGTTTGAAACAGTCAACAAAGCCATGCACGAGGGGAATAAGATGCACACTGCCTACCTTGACCTAGCCAAAGCCTTTGACGCTATTTCCCACTCAGGCATAATAAATAAGCTCTCCCAGCTAGGGATCAACCCATATGTTACCAGATGGGTGTGAAGACAGGTGAAGGCTGCCAGCCTAGCCAGATAGAATTTTGTAGATAATTCTGTCATTTGTAAATATTAATGCAAGCCACAGGCTTGTTCTCTTAAATGGGAAAAAAATGGTGCTAAGTGTGAAACTGCAAAAATTAACAACAGTGCACTCTGCTGTAACAAAGCTGATAAGTCAATTTTTTGATGTCAAAACTCTGAGCCGAGATGTCTAGATATTGTTTTGACACTCGAGTTAATGGCTAGAATTTGCATGTATAATTTCTTTTATTGCTCTGGTTCCTGACCAGCTGCAAGATCAAAAGGGTATTAATCTCTGATAATCTGTTAGCCTGGGAACCAGAAACAAATGATGTAATCTGAAATGAATCAGTGGTGCTGTGTTATCAATTTAAGGACAGAAAGAATGAGAGCATTGGAGCATTTGTCTTGAGAACATCAAACTCACCACTCTGCCTATGTCTACATGTAAGTAGGATTTTAGAACTGTGTTTTCTCTTAGATATAGCTAGGAAATAGGAAGATTAGACTAGTTTGTTTTTCTGTGATGTCCAAACTTTTCTACTGTATTATTTTAAGTATTTCTCTGTGATCTCTGAACTCTTGACTAGCACTGTGCAGTAAGAAGTATTGTCTTGTGTTTTTATTATTTATTATTAAATATTTTTAAACCTTTCAACTGTGGCTATTTTGTGTAGAGTTAATTTAATCTCTAAGAATACATTGCATGTATATAGTGATGCTGTACCAAGTCACTCCAAATAACTCTTGACTGGTTGCACTTGCCATTTGGATGCTAATATTGCGCAATATAATTGGTCACCCTTTCATAAGGGCCCTTGAATAGCTGATAAATATTAGCTGGGTGGTAGCAGTGATTTCTGCCATATAGTCTGGGTAAAAGGAGCGCAGCTGACGAACCTGTGCCAGCATTCCCCAGGAGTGTCTGTGTGGTTGTATAACTTCTTATCTCAAAGTGTATGTGTCAGCTACCTGGGTAGGGACACAAAGCACTGGTTGGACAGCGAGGGTGCTGGAGGTTTTAGCTTGCCCACTAGGCTGAGATCTGGACCCTATAGCTGTGCCAGTGGGGAGTCTTATTGGGGACCTGGAGAGAACAGGAGAACCCAGCCCCAGACTGACTGTGATCTCTGTGTGCTCTTCAGGGAAAATGTACTTTACTGTGTGTGTATTCATTATCCTTTCCCTATATGGACGCCCCTCACTAATGTTAGTGGTGAGTATTGAGGCTTCTTGATTGCTGGGAGAGTGCACGGGCGTCACATATTAATTGTTTGGCAGTGGTGGGATATCCACACCACATATTAATTGGTTGGCAAATACTAATTAGCTTGTAGTGGTGTGTGTAGAGTGAATTCCTGTAGCTTGTGTACAGTGATCACTGAAGGTGTTTTGTACTCTAAATCAGCCATGCAGTGAATACTCAGAGTTCAGATCACAATTGTATTATTCCTTTTGTTAGCTTAGTTAGTCAGGGAGAGCAGGAAGCATGTCAGCAGAGGAGTACGGAAAGCTTGCATGGAGCCAGCTGGCTGAAATGTGCCAGGCTAGGGGACTGGTGCATGGAAACCTAACTAAGGCAGACATGATTGCACGTTTGGTCACAGCTGCATCAGAAAACAGCAACCAGGAGGACAATCAGACTGGCAGTGGAGATGTACCACCCTCAGAAAATGGGCAGCTCAACCTTTCTGGAGAGGATATAAAAATCCATCTGGAGCTAAAGAGACTTGAGTTAGAGGCCAGGCATTTGGAAACAGAAGCAGCTGTAAGACTGAGATGTCTGCAGGCTTAGGAGAATGATAAACTGCTATGCCTGGAAGCTGAGGAAAAGAAGAGGCAGAGGCAGCATGTGAAGGAGATGTTGACTCTTTGCCAGAGTCATGGAGGTAATGTTGAAGGGAGTAACTGGACCCCAGAAGCACAAAATGTCAGTAAATTTCTTCCGTAGTTTAAAAAGGGGGATAATTTTGATAGTTTCATTCATATGTTTGAGAGGGTATGTAAACAGTATAATGTTGACCAAAGGCTCTGGGTATGGTTCCTGACCCCCTTAATCCATGGTAAAGCTGTAACTGTGTTGTCTAAAATGTCTGACATTGACTGTTTTAATTATACTATGGTTAAGAACTGTTTGTTAGAATTGTTTAAGTTAACACCTGAAACATATAGGAAAATGTTTCGAGAGCATAGACGCAAGGCAGATGAAAGTGTGGGTGAATATGTTGCTGAATTGAGCACTTATTTTCATAGGTGGGTGAGTGGATGTCAGGTCACCACTTCTGAAGGGCTGGCAGACCTTTTGGCGAGGGAACAAGCCCTTAGCACTTTGCCTGAGGACATGAGGATCTGGTTAGCTGATAGACAATGTGCTACTTCAGATGAGTTGGGGAATAAGGGAGACCTATACCTAGCAAACAGGGTATCCCTGCACAGTAAAGGGACCCCCTCAGTACTGCTCATGAGTCTAAAGGAACTCATGGTGGGCAGCACAGACTGCCCCAACAGAATCTGCCAGTAGCAGGGGAAACCATTAGTCCAGGTACACGTCCAGGACCTAGGGTTAAATGTTTTGAATGCAATCAGTGGGGCCATGATGCATACAGGTGCCCATGGAGGCAAGATGGGGAACAAAAACTCACCCTTCCTCATTACCTAGAGGAAAACAGTTTTGGTACTTACTTTCCTCACTTGCTTAGAGAAAAACAGCTTTTGTACTCACTTTCCTCACTTGTCTAGAGGTAAATATTTTTTTATTCAGGCATGTCCAAGGGTCAACTCCCAGTGTTCTCTCCTGCCTATCTGATGAATCTAGGCATCTTGGGGCAATGTAGCAATTGCCTCATGTACACAGACAACCCTCTCCTCCTACCACCCAACACTACAACCTGTGAGAGATGTACTTATCTAGCCAAACTGGAGGTAAAGCTCTTTTCAACCAAGTCTGAACTTGACAGTCAAGAGGAGAAAGTAAACACTTGCACCACACCACTCTCATCACATAGTCCCACTAAACCTATACCACCAAAATCCACACATAGAAACACAAAAACATTTGTGGAGGCTCTCAATAATAATCTGCTCAAGCAACAGAGACCTCCAAAGCAGAAACGCAAGCAACCTCCCACCACCAACACAACCCAAATGACACATAGCCCACAGACTCAGTGTGCCACTCAACCACAGCCTATAAGGCAAAACAACGTACCCAACACACTAGTCATAGGTGACTCTATAGTCAGGCACACTGATGCCCCACTCACCAGGCTAAACAAGGAGAAGGTCACTGTCAGCTGCCTGTCGGGTGCCAGGATCCACCACATAACCCATGCACTCAGGTCACTCCACAACAAGTACAAATATGACTCTGTGATTGTCCATGTTGGTGTGAATGACCTGAGACTCCCTGGACTACATGAAAAGAGACATGGAAGAACTCTCTGATCTTGTAGCCCAGGCAGGTATGACCCCAGCCTTGAGTAGCATCCTGCCATCGCCCAGAATGATACTGCAGTACAAGGACAAAATGATTGACTTCAACAACTGGCTAAGCTTCTGGTGTCATTCTAAGGGGATCCAGTATCTGTCTGCCTGGGACGACATGGTCGACAGACCATGATGCTTTGCCAGAGATGGCCTGCACCTGTCACCCCTGGGATTCTGGATACTGGTAAAGGCTCTTGCCACCCCTATAGTGCCTTTTTTTTTTAGGCAAGGTTCAAATGACAAATTCACCACCATAACAGGTACAGGCAAGCAAAAACTGAGGGTAATGCTACTCAATGCTAGAAGTCTAAATCTCAAAATGCACTCACTCGAGGCACTCCTTAAAATGGAGAACATCGATGTCTGTGCAGTGACTGAGACTTGGTTCAAGGCTCCAGATAACACCCCTGCATTACCAGGCTATAACTCATACCACACTTTTTGGCCATCTAACTTGGACCGGAACACCAAAGGCAGAGGTGTGTCCATATTCATTAAGGATATCCACACCTACAGGCTAGTTGCTCAGCATAATGCAGCCAAGGTTATCCAAGTGCAACTAACTCTGGGCAAAACTGCAATCCAAACTGTAGCTTGCTACAGATCCCCCACCATGCCCCAGGATTCCCACTCTTCTTTTCTTGATATACTGGAAAATATTAGGGTTCAAGCAAACACCCTACACACTGGGTGATTTCAACTACCCCCACCATTAACTGGGAAAACTACTCATGTACCAACTCCTTTGCTCAGCGCTTTCTGGAATTCATAAATTCCAATGCCCTGGATCAACTTATCCACACCCCCACCAGGGGCAACAATATCCTAGACCTAGTCACATGAGTGACCGGTGTTTCACACCTGAAGTCAGCTCCTCGTTGGTCAGATCCGACCATAAGCTAATCACCCTAGATATCCACATCCCGCCCCCACCCCCAATTAAGGAAACCATGGTAAAAAATTTCTCCAAAGCCAGCTTCATGCTTCTTAAGACAGAAGTGGTGAACTTCACGACACCCATGCAGATGGACAATACAGTTACTACTGCTGAATCCTACACAAATGCACTCTATAAGCAATTACACAAGTGCATGGATTGTGCTATCCCAAACACAACCAAGACACTATCCTCCATAAAAAAGAAGCCAATCTGGTGGTCCCCTGCCAAAAACAAACTCTACAACAGAAGGAAGAAATTGTTGCAAAAGAGAGTAAAATCCCATGAATGGAGGAGCTCCCTGGTCAGCCTCAGCAAGAAGCTGAGATCCCTTATAAGATCCTCCAAACCTAGCTAAGAAAACAAGATTACCACTTATTCTAAGGACAACCACAAAACATTCTATAGCTATGTCAAGAATTTCAATGGCAACACCCAGATCTGCTCTGAGTTACAGCACAATGGCACAAAAGTTACAGAACCAACTGATATTGCCAACATCCTGGCAGATAGGTTCAGTGCTACCTTTACCCCCCTCTCACCACCTAAAGGGCCAATATCTATACAGGAAGAATGCAGAGTCTCTGTAATCACAACTTTACAGGTAAAAGCAGCACTCTCTAAAGCCAAAAACACAGCATCCATGGGACCGGACAACATCCCAGGCTGCGTTTTACACGAACTTCAGAGCAAACTGGCTACCCACCTAAGCACCATGTTCAATCATAGCCTCAGGTCAGGCTTTGTGCCCACTGAATGGTGCACAGCAACAGTTATCAAACTCCACAAAGGGGGAGCCACCACTGATCCTGGGAACTATCGCCCTATTAGTCTGACGAGCCTCGTCTGCAAGGCCATGGAATGTATCATCATGGAATTCATAAACAAAGACATTGGTAACCTCCAAACTCTGGACCCACCCAGTTCGGGTTTGTGAAAGGCCGATCTTGCCTCCTGAACCTGGTCGACTTCTTTGAGGCAGTCACCAAAGCCGTAGACGAGGGTAAGGTGGTTCACACAGCCTATCCTGACCTCGCCAAGGCTTTCGACACCATCCCCCATTCTGGAATTATAGCTAAACTCACTGAACTAGGTATAAATCCTTATGTCACAAGATGGGTTGCCAACTGATTCACTGACAGAACCCACACTGTAAAAGTTACAGACTCCAAATCTGACTTCAAACCTGTTTGGTATCTACTTCTCTGAAGTACAGGCTAACACAGAAGGCCTCTTGCTAACGAAGTTCACAGATGACTGCAAACTAGGAGCTATAGTCAAGTCCCCAAATGATGTGGACATCCTACAGAAGGGCTTCACTGAGACAGATGCCTGGTGTCAGAGCCATGGCCTCAAGTTCAATGCCAAAAAGTGCATTGTTATCCCCTTTGGTAAAAACTCTGTACCCATGAACTACCACATAACACCGAATGTGTGATAAGAGACCTTGGGACCCAGGTGGGCAGTAGTCGCTCCTTTGATAATCACATTGCCATAGTAGTCAGAAAATCCTTCTACATGGCACACCTCATCACAAAAGGGTTCTCATCCAGGAAAAAAGAGGTCATTGTTCCCCTCTACTTAACACTCATTAGACCCATTATAGAGTACAATGCCCCTTTTTGAATGTACCTCACAAGACATCTGCAGCAGCTGGAAAGACCACAGAAGTACCTCACAAAGAGAATTACTGGCCTCAAACAGATGTCCTACACTGATCGTCTCAAAAAACTCCAGCTTTACTCTGTAGCATATCGCCTACTCCGAGGTGATCTCTGCCTAACATATAAAGCTATGTCAAACCCAGAGCTGTTGGACATGCTACACCTAAAGAAATCCCAATCCCTCCGAGCTAAACGCTCTAGGGACCTAAACCTTGTCACCACAATAAACAGGACTTGCTGGAGGGATAGATTCCTGTCCCAGAGACTTCCCATACTCTGGAACAAGCTATCCATCTATGTCAAGCAAAGTTCCTCATTAACACTCTTCAAGAAAAATCTTGATGAGTGGATAGGAAATAGGAAATACACCCCAGGGATCACTTCTGTGGCTCTGCTCAACAGGGGCACAGGAAATTAACTTTCTTAGGTTGGTGTAAGCCAGGGAACTTTGTTGGCTAGGCTGACTTAGACCCTTGGGCCAATAACCTAGTACCTACCTATGAACCTATGAACCTAAAAGGTGAGAGAGCCAGTAAGTGGGAAAGACAAAATGCCAATAGTAGGTTGTCTTGAGACAACAGGAGTACTGAACAACCAATCTGCAGATGTCCTGATAGGGAAGGATTTTGATAATGCAGTACCATGTGCTCATGCAGTTACACACAGTCAGGCTTGGAGACAAGCATGTGGGTCTGGTAGCCTGGGGGAGGCCCAGACAGACTGCATACTTGCAGCCAGGACTGGTGAGGTGGTTACTTCAGGGAATGAGCTACTCTGTAGCAGTGAGACTGAATCTGAGCCAAAGCTGCTTGTGGGTACTGATGTTCCCTTGGACAGAGTGACTGCACAGGTAGAGGGGAGTAGTAGTACCCAGGCTGACAGTGAGGCACCACTGACAGAGGATGTCAGACTTCCTGTGGAAGGGGAGCTGGAAAGGGTTACAAAGAGAGAGTTGAGACAGGTTCAGCTCTCAGGCCCAACACTGTAAGGCCTGAGGCAGGTAGCTAGAGAGGCTCCTGATTCTCAAGGGAAGGAGGAATCTGCATACTGGGACAAAAGGTTACTGTATAGAGAGTGGACCCCTGAGGGAGGGCTAGAAGGTGAGAGCATACAGCATTTGGTAGTGCCTAGAGCCTATTGTCTGGCACTTCGAGCCATAGCTCATGATATTCCCTTTGCAGGTCACATAGGCATAAAAGGTACAAAGAGACGTATTATGCAAACTTCTATTGGCCTGGAATCTCCAGAGATGTAACAGGGTACTGCAGGACCTATGAGCAGTGCCAAAAGGTAGGCAAGGCAGGAGACAAGGTGAGAGCTGCTTTGATGCTTTTGCCTGTGATTGAGGAGCCATTTCAAAGGGTAGCTATGTATATTGTGGGGCCTCTGAGTACCCCAAGTTCCACAGGGAAAAATAATATCCCAGTGGTAGTGGATTATGCTACACGATATCCTGAGGCAGTGGCTCTGTCCTCCATTGAGGCAGAAAAGGTGACAAATTCTTTGTTAGAGATTTTCATCAGGGTAGGGTTCCCAAATGAAATACTGACTGACAAATGTGCCAATTTCATATTAGAAATGCTGGCTTGTCTGTGAAAGTACTGTGGGGTGAAGCACATGAAGACCACCCCCTACCATCCCCAGACTAATGGTCTGGTTGAGAGGTTAAACTGTATGATCAAATCCATGCTATGGGCATTTGCAGACCAGTTTAAGAGGGAGTGGGACAAATATTTTCCCCATCTGTTGTTTGCTTATAGAGAGGCTCCCCAGGAATCCAAAGGATTTTCACCCTTTGAGCTGCTGTATGGACATAGGGTGAGGGGACATCTAAATTTAATTTGAGATGAGTGGGAAGATGAGTGTGAACCTCACAAGGAGTCTGTTGTGGCATATGTCCTAAACCTCAGGACAAGGCACAGGGAACACATGGGCTTGGCCCAGGAGAACCTGGTAGAATCCCAACAACAGAAAAAGGTGTGGTATGACAGGAATGCACGAGCTAGAGAGTATGCTGTGGGGCAGCAGGTAATGGTTCTCATTCCTGTCAGACACAACAAGCTGTAAGCAGCTTGGGAAGGACCCTACAAGGTGGTAAGAAAGGTAAGTGATGTTAACTACATGGAGGAACTGCTAGGCAGGAGGCAGGGGCACAAATTGTACCATGTTAACATAATGAAACCTTACCATGAGAGGGAGGCCCTTGTGCTGAGCATTTGCAGTGGCTTTCAGGAAGAGTCTGAGGGATATTTGGTGACTGA
Organism: Protopterus annectens; assembly: GCF_019279795.1. Classification (NCBI taxonomy): domain Eukaryota; kingdom Metazoa; phylum Chordata; order Ceratodontiformes; family Protopteridae; genus Protopterus; species Protopterus annectens. The sequence continues at coordinate 1,972,640,298 of NC_056733.1, forward strand.
TCTCCTCAGTGAGGCTCAGACAAACACCTCAATAGAAGGGGTAGCAATGTCCCAGCAGTTATCTACTATCCAGGTTCGAGAAATCCAAGCAGTGTTACAGGAGTCTGGGGACATGTTCACTGGGAAACCAGGGTGCACCCACCTGGTGCAGCACCAGGTGGATACAGGACCCCAAAGGCCTATAAGGCAGGCCCCTTATAGGGTGCCTGAGAGAGTCAAACAAACTCTAAGGGAGGAGATACAAGAGATGTTGGACCTAGGGGTGATTCAAGAGTCCAACAGTCCCTGGGCCTCCCCAGTGGTGCTGGTGTCAAAGAAGGATGGCAGCACCAGGTTCTGTGTGGACTACAGGAAATTAAATAGTCACACAGAGTCAGATGCTTACCCTATGCCTAGGACAGATGAGGCCCTAGAGCAGCTGGGTGGGGCTAAGTATCTTACAACCATTGATATTATCAAGGGTTACTGGCAGGTGTCCTTGACTTCCAATGCTAAAGAGAAGTCAGTCTTTGTGACTCCTTTTGGCTTCCATGAGTTCACAAAGATGCCCTTTGGGATGAAAAATGCCCCAGTGACTTTCCAGAGGCTGGTAGATCATATCCTAGCATGGGCGGGAGGGTTTGCCCTTGCTTACCTAGATGATATTGCCATCTACAGCCATTCCTGGCAAGAGCACCTTCAGCATGTCAGGGAGGTGCTGGGCAGACTACAGAGGGCAGGGTTGACCATTAAGCCCAACTAATCCCAGGTGGGTATGGCAGAGGTCTCCTACCTGGAACATAGAGTGGGAAGTGGCAAGATCAGGCTAGAACCTGCCAAAGTAGAAGCCATTCAGGCATGGCCTGCACCTGTTACCAAAAAGCACTTGAGGGCATTCCTAGGGACAGCAGGGTACTACAGAAAGTTTGTCCCCAGTTATTTTACCATAGCTGCTCCACTCACAGACCTGATAAAGAAGGACAGAGCCAGCCAGCAAAATGCCAAGTTGCTAAGATGAAGCTTAGGGTTGCAAGCATATGCTATGTCAGTGCAGCACCACAGTGGGATTAGCAATGCCAATGCAGATGGGCTCTCAAGACAGGGAATAGGGTAAGGTATACTCCGATAGATCTAACCCTCTCAAGCAATGTTTCTCAAGAGTCACTTGAAAAATTAGCTTGATTTCCCTGGGTGGGCGGGGGTGTGAAGATAGGTGAAGGCTGCCAGCCTAGCCAGATAGAATTTTGTAGATAATTCTGTCATTTGTAAATATTAATGTAAGCCACAGGCTTGTTCTCTTAAATGGAAAAAATGGTGTTAAATGAGGAACTGCAAAAATGTAACAACAGTGCACTCTGCTGTAACAAAGCTGATAAGTCAATTCTTTGATGTCAAAACTCGGAGCCAAAATGTTTAGATAAAGGCATTCTGCCTATTGTTTTGAGGCCAGAGTTAATGGATAGAATTTGCATGCATAATTTATTTTATTGCTCTGGTTCCTGACCAGCTGCAAGATCAAAAGGACTATTAACCTCTGAGAATCTGTTAGCCTGGGAACCAGAAACAAATGATGTAATCTGAAATGAATCAGTGGTACTGTGTTATCAAGTTAAAGACAGAAAGAATGAGAGCACTGGAGCATTTGTCTTGAGAACATCCAACTCACCACTCTGCCTGTGTCTATATGTAAGTAGGATTTTAGAACTGTGTTTTCTCTTTGATATAGCTAGGGAATATGAAGATTAGACTAATTTGTTTTCAGTGAAGTCCGAACCTTTCTACTGTATTATTTTAAGTATTTCTCTGTGATCTCTGAACTCTTGGCTAGCACTGTGTAGTAAGAAGTATTGTCTTCTGTTTTTATTATTTATTATTAAATATTTTTAAACTTTTCAACTGTGGCTATTTTTTGTTGAGATAATTTAAGCTCTAAGAGTACACTGCATGTCTATAGTGATACTGTACCAAGTCACTCCAAATAAGTCTTGACTGTTTGGTTGCCCTTACCATTTGGATGCTAATATTGCACAATCTAATTGGACACCCTTTCATAAGGGCCCTTGAGTAGCTGATAAATATTAGCTGGGTGGTGGCAGTGATTTCTACCATATAGTCTGGGTAAAAGGGGCACAGCTGGAGAACCTGTGCCAGCCTTCCCCAGGAGTGTCTGTGTGGTTGTATAAACTCTTGAAACCAAAAAAAACTCCAAACCAATGAATATCAAAATCCAGAGCAAAGTAGAAAGGCGAACCAGTTCAACTGTAGCTCACTGTAACCTTGAGTGGACCCTCCCAGCATCAACATTAGCTCTTCAAAGTGTGTCTATTTCAGCTACTTGGGCAGGGACACAAAGCACTAGTTGGACAGAAAGGGTGCTGGAGGTTTTAGCTTGCCCACTAGGCTGAGATCTGGACCCTATAGCTGTGCCAGTGAGGAGTCTTATTGGGGACCTGGAGAGAACAGGAGAAACCAGCCCCAGACTGACTGTGATCTCTGTGTGCTCTTAAGGGAAATTGTACTTTACTGTGTGTGTATTTATTATCCTTTTCCTATATGGATGCCCCTCACTTGTGTTAGTGGTGAGGATTGAGGCTCCTTGATTGCTGAGACAGTGCACAGGCATCACAATGGGTAGCTAAATGGCTCACTGATAGAACCCACTCAGTCACAATAGGGGAAGCCACCACTTGTAGTAGACCCGTAATGACCGGCATACCCCAAGGAATGGTCTTGGGCACTCTACTGTTTGGGATATACTTTTCTGAGGTGCAAGCCAAAACCAGTGGTCTGTGGCTGACCAAGTTTGCAGATTACTGCAAGCTGGATGTTGTCTTAAATTCCCCTAGTGATGTGAACATCATCCAAGAGGGCCTTACCCAAACTCATGACTGGTGCCAGAAGCATGGCCTCAAACTGAATGTCACGTAATGCATCATTATCTCTTTTGGGGAAAATGACACCCCCACTAATTATCACACTAATAACAATGGGTTAAGCACACAATTAGTCATGAGGGGCTTGGGCACCCATGTTGATAGCAAACTGACTTTTACCAATACGTTGTTTGCATTGTGCAGAAGGCTTCCTCCATAGTCCATCTCATAAGTAAGGGTATTTCATACAGGAACAAGGAGTTTATAACATCCCTGTACTCCTCCCTTATCAGACCCATTATTGAGTACAATGTCCCCTTCAGTACATACCCTGCCAAGCTGCAGAGACCACAGAGGTTCCTAACCAGGAAAATCCAGGGTCTCAAACACCTATCCTGTACAGATAGGCTAAAAGCTCTGTCCCTCTAATCAGTCTCTTACAGACTGCTCAGAGGTGACCTGTGTTTAGCATACAAGGCCATCTCAGACCTAGCCTTGATCTAGTTGCTGCATATCCGTAAGTCAAACTCCACTTACGCAACCTGCATGCAAGGTCTCAACCTGGTCTGTGACATTAAAACAACTTGTTAGCGGGATAGATTTGTGTCCCAAAGACTCCCACATCTGTGGAATAGACTCCCTCACATGTTAAGCAGAGTACATCACTAGCCGTCTTTAAGAGGAGCCTGGACAACTGGATGGGAAACAGAAAATACACCCCTGAGATCCAACCTGTGGCCCTGCTGTACAGGGAAAACAGGTGCTGACTTTGTGGGAACATGGGTGAAATTCTTGGCTAGGCTTATAAGGCCCTCCAGTCCAATAGCCTAGTATAGTCCTGTGAACCTATGGACCTATGACACAATGCTCACCTCTTCCTAGGGAAGGGAGGGCAGGAGTTAATGCATGCCTGAGGGGTTCCTAGAAATGGTTCTCTGTTGGTGGTTGGGAAACTGTCAGAATACCTGTCTTAGAATAGGTAGGGTTCCTGAATGATGTCACTCAAGGAGGCAGTGATGTTCCTCACAAGGGCATATTGCACATCCCATCCCTGACTTAAAATGCTCTTGTGTGGGAAGTTTGACTTTAGTTCCCTAACTTGACAAACAGAAAAAACAGCTGCAATGTGATAATATCTGGACAAGCACCCTCCATGAGGAAAAAGAGTCAGGACTTGTCCATGATTCATGACACACTGTAAAACAATGCTAAGTTGTCTGGTCTGGGACCTCAACCAGCAGAGAAAAGAGCTGGACTGGTCCCAGTCAATGATGGTCACTGGGACTGAATGGTGAAGGAGTGAGGACTGAAGGTCAGCAGTAGCTATACCACTAACAAACAAAAAAAGGCAGACAATATAATTTCAGATTTGAAAATAGATTGCCCAGTGCTGATAAAATGCAGTATGTATTTACTGGATAAGACATGTAGGAGGTAATTTACCGAACAAATGCTAGATTCAAATCAGTTGACTTTGGCAGGGATGGTATAAAGCAAGTGTAATAACTCTGATAATTTTTTAACCATTTGAAAATATATGAAAAGCTTTTCTTTTGTAGTTAGCAGTTTTTACCGATAGAAGTCTCAGACAAAAGTTTGGGTTGCTATGTGTAATAAAAAAGTGCCACTATCACAAATTGCTTCTGTTGCCACATGGCTTTTGCTTTTTAAGTAAGCTTTCTTATTTTTCAGCAGGCTTTCGCCTGTTCTGTAATGTAGGCCTTAGGAAATATGACAGATCAATGAGAGGGTTGGCAATTTATTAAGCCATTTTTAATGCTTACTATTTTTAGCCTGAAATATTAACTTATATTTCCTTACCTTATGAAGTGACAGTCCTATTGTTTTAGGTTTTATTTCTTTATTCTTTGAAGTAAGCATTATGAAAAAAAAACAACCTTGTTTGCATCTGTAGCTCATGGACACATATTTTAACATTCATTTATTCCACTCTTACTTGTAATTTTACTTCTTAATCCCTGGCTAGCTAATGTAAGAATTGGTTAGGGGTTAAATGATTCCTTGCCATTTTGTTATTTTCTAACATGCATGACACTTTTTATTTATTTATTTATTTATTTAACATTTGTTGACCGGGAAAGTCCGACTAGGTTCCACAGATCCTGTTTTCAGCAGAGGCCCGGGGAGAAACGCTCCAGAAAATTAGTACATTTCTTGTATAAAGGCCATGCTAAGAGCTAATAAATAAAGAAAAACAAGAAAAGGAAGCTATCCAAGAAGATAAACAGAATGAGACAGGCAGAAGAGAGCAGTGTAGGCTGGAAAACAAGGTAGAAAGAGAAGAAAGGTAGCTCTTGATGTGGGACAAAGATTTGAATCAGTGAGCTTTGGGGTGACAGAGCATGTAGACAATGAGGGAGGTTCAACCGATAATATGGCAGCCAGAGATTAAAAAAAAATGCATCTGATCAGTCAAAACAAAAAAAAAAGGAGTAGAGAGAGATCTGAGAGGACAGGACAAAATGAAGCAATAAAGAGTGGGAAAAAGTATGAAGGGCAGAGAGAGAATAAAGAAGGACATGGGGAAGAGTTAATCAAAGGAATAAATGCTAGTAGGACAGTAGACAGCAGGGCAGTGAAGGCATACAGACAAACAGGGAAAAAACAGGATAGATAGGGACCACAGCAGCAGGAGGAGAAGAAGGGAGAGGGGCAATCAAGAAAGTGGTGAGAAGGAAAAAAAAGTCACAGTTGAAGGTCAAGGGTAGACAGCAGTGATGAGAGCATGAGAAGGGCAAGCAGGAGGCAATAGCATCTGGACACCAAGAGGGGAAAAGGCAGGAAAACATTCAGCCAGAAGGGAAGAAAGAGGGAGAATCAGACAAAATCGGTGGACAGAGAAAAAAGCACAACAGGAAGTCAGAAGTAGGCAGATATAACACAAAAACAGGAGGCAGGAAGATAGTCTGGGAATCGTGTGCTAGATAACCATCAAGGGCATTAGGTGGCATGCTGGGAAGGAATAATCTGATGATAAGTACAAAAGAGGGCAGGCAAGTGGTGAAAATGAAAGAGAGGAGGAGACTGGAGAGAAAACTAATAGGCAAGTGTGTCAGGACTGTCTAACAGAAGGGGAGGCTTGCAGGAAGGACCTGAGCAGCAGGAAAGAAATCACATGCAGTAGAGTGAGGACAATAACTGACAGACAGTAAAGAAGGCAGGACTGGTGCAAGTAAAGGGGAAAGGTAGCAGGTGGGAGTGGTCAGTGCCTCAGTTAGCAGGAGAATTATTAATAGCCTTAGCTAGGAAAAGAGGAGACACCAGGTTCCAGTCAAACTTGTGTTGTGGTTTCTACCTAGTAAGAAATGAGACGAGATTGCCAAGGTGGTCACAAAGGAGGACAATGCCAGTGCATGCAGTAGTACACACAGGCACAGATGACCTCTTAAAGGAACCACTGAGGCAGTAGCAAGCAGAGGCATAGATGTAGTACAGAGATTGGTAAGAGGATGTGTAAGAAAGGTTCTGTATCAGGATAGCAGAAACAGTGGTACTCTGATATTAATTTAAGATGGAAGTGAAAGAATGTCATAAAAGTAGAAGATCGGGTAGGTGTTCAATAACTAAAGAGAAGAATAAAACATTGACGGGACATAGCAGGAAAACAAAGGTAACTTGTAGAGTGGCTGTGTGAAATTACTATGGGATGAAAGCAATCTAATACAGGATCTTCAACTAGCAATGTGGCACAATAGGGTGCATACTGCTGATATCACAGAAACTTGGGCCAGTGGTAACAGAAGCTGTGATCTGAGATGAGAGAACATAACTCTGGCTGGCAGTTAGTGCAGAACATTTAGTCTCTGAGCTGTTGATGAACGGCTTCCTGTAGTCTCCTACAGTTCAGGGTACAGGGGGTTTGAGTCCTTCCATTTCCAATTCACTGCTGTATGACTCTGAGCAAGCTACTTAACCTTACAGTGCTCCTGGGTCACCCTAAAAAGGGACACTGCGTACAATGGGATTCCTGAATTAAAGAATGAATAAATCCACACAAAAAAACTTGTCTAGAAGTGTTACAGAAGGAAGAATGGCAGTAGAGTGATCTAATTTAGAGAAGGCATCAAGTATGAGATAAATAAGAACATTCGATAAGGTACTGAGTGAATGGCAAAGGTCAGAAACCAGGGTAAATGCCTTAGAAATTAAGACAGAAAGAGGGGAAAGTAATACTGAAGTGTTATAATTTGCAGTCCCAAAGACACATCAAAGTAGAAAGATAAGACATTTGAAGAGAAAATAAAGGACTGGGTTAGACAGAACAGGGTTATTATCATGGGATTTAAATCTGCTAGGAACGGCTTGGGAGATATTAAGTTCCAGAGCACAGAGTAAGCAGAAGTAGCCACAATCTTGGTCTATGATAATACAGCCAGCTGCTGTGGGTATGCACCAGAAATGATAACATTCTGGGTGTGGTCATAACCAAGATAGAAGGGGTCAAAGATGTCTAGGTAAAGACACAGGTAACCAAGGTTTGACACGCTGCTTTGAGATTTAAAGTGAAGGAAGGGTAAGAAAAAGACAAAAATGAAAAATAATGGTGGTGGATTCCAGGGAGGTGGGTTATGCATAGCTTGTGGAGGAGGTCAAGATGAGTTGGGGGCTGAATCAAAGGATTGAAAAACATTTATCATAGGAATAACTGGAGTGGAACCTGAATAGATATAGATAAGGTACCGTGGGCAAGAAAATAGAAGCCCAAATGGCTATTGAGGAACATGAGAACTATAACTAGTGCAAAAGAGAGGACACATATGATGAAAATGGAAGTGCTGGGGGAAGGGGGAGGGAAAAGTCCAAGGATGCAAGGAGAAGGGTGACCAAATAAGAAAGGGCAGCAGGGACGACTTAGAAGTGAATTGGTATAAGGCATCAGAGGGGAAACAAAGACTTTTAAGTAATCCACAGAAACGAGGAAGGCAGGCAGAGACCTGGACAAGTGAAGTAAGAATGGGAGGGATCGCATGTTGGTGCTTATCAACAGACCACTCTTCTGTACAAACATACATGAATACTGGAAGATGGCAAATCTGATACTCTTGTGCATAAGATGGATCTGGAAAAATACAGCCTCATAATCCAAATAACAATGGCAAGAAAAGCCACGGAATGAATACTACAAGAAAATATCTAAGCAACAACTAATTGTGGTTAAGGTTCTGCCCTAGCTCTAGTACCCTTAAATGTGTTTACCTCAGATATACCTGGTGGAACAGACAGTAGGTTCAACCTAATCACTAACTAAACAAAAAATTGGTGCAACAGTGGAAGGTGGGTAAAGAGTCAAACAAATGACATGGAAAGACTAAGTGAGCAGAAAGTTGACAGCTAAGGTTTGTGCCGGATGAAAGGAAAGTTCACTGCGTGGGCCTCAACAACACTGTATGAAATATTAGGTGGAGGGAGTGTAGTAGGGGTGACACAACAGCAATAAGCTCTGGGGGCATTTATAATACCAAGAGTAGACCACCAAGAGCACAGTGATGGGGCAATGAAGCAGCAAATGGAGTCCTACGATGTATCCTGAGGAAAGTCCTAATAGCAAAAGTAATGCTTCCAGTTCTACCAGACCCAGGTCAGACCACATCTTAAATACATTTCTAGACTCTCTACTAGGACAAGGTCACCAGTTTGCTAGACAGAATGAAAAGGAAAGCAACAAGAAGGGTGTTGGATGGAGCGGGAAAACAATTTCTCCATGTAGACTGGAAGGGGCAGGGAGAACATTATATGGGTGCAAAAGATCATATGTCAGGGAGATGTGAACATGCCCCCTAAACACTTGGGAGTGCATCTGCAGCAGACTGGAAAGAGCAACTAATCTTTGCATCTACAAAAGTCCTTCATAAAGAGTGTTTTTAGACCCACAGAATCGATTACAGAAGTGGTTGATCCAAATGAAAGCCATGCAAGCATTAAAAGGACGCAGGAGAGGTAAATGTGATAAGGAAGAAGGTGAGTCAGAATATTACATGCATTTAAAGAGCAGAGCAGACATGTCTCCTTCTTCAAATGTGTTCAGTCATTATCATATACCCCTATCTTTTTGAAAAAAAAGCATATATTCAATGTTCTTAAAATATGCTGAAACTTCATTTTACCTAATTATACTGAACATGCTGTCAATTTGCAGAGCAACATAAAGATAACATCAGTGTAATGTCAATATTAACTGTGTTATGATTTACTGCTTTCTGCAGTCCTGAATCTCTTAACTCTGAACTTGAAAATTCCAGATCTAACAGACATTTAATATGTGAAGGTATGTAGTTTGTTTTCTTTCTTCATGGATTACTCAATACTCAGATTAAAGTTACAGCCAGAGTTTTTTTCTCTGAGGGAGTTACTGAAAGATAAAAATCAGTCTTCTTTAGACTGGCTGCCTAACATGAAGGGGAAAATATAATTACTGGCAGATGAAAAAGTCACAGACGTCCAGGATGAAAATACTTTCAGTTCTTTCTTAAGTTACTTATCTACACATGTTGTTCATTGAGGTAATATTTTTCCTTCCACACTTCATTTGAAAAAAAAAAACACGGATGATTTAGCAATTAATCAGAGTAGCCAAATATGCAGTGCTACACACATTTTATTTCTCACAGTATGGGATACTGAGAGGAAACAGCTGCAGAAGGGCCGTATATCTCAACCTCTCAGCACAAGAATCTGCACAAAGTCAAAAAGAACAGGGGAAGGGGGACAAATGGCTAAAAGTACAAGTTTTAAACACTGCTCATACAAACTTTGAAAGTTGATAGTGTCATAGGTTTTAAATTAGCATGCATTTTCTGAATAATATGAAGGCTGAAACTAAAATAGCTCTCATTGTTTATTTATTGCATTCCTCAATGACTTGGCAGAATAGCACAAATTTTATGAGGAGCAGATTAAAAATATGAAGCAAAAAACTGGACATTCTGCAAAAATCTGGGCAGTTGAGAAATATGAGAAGGGCCGTTAAATAAATAAAAAATAAAAGTGTATTTATTCTGTGCAATGACATATGCTAGAATTTAAATTTCAAACGCTGGCAATAGTACAGTTGCATAAGTTCCACTTACCTGTAAGAGTAGATATTTAAAGAACACACTGCCTTATTGGCATATGGATAAATGTCCAAAAAAGAGCAGCCGGAGAACAGTTAAGGTATCCTGTAATACACAAAAGTATATCAAGGAAGAGGAGACCACGGCACGGAGAACCTGTGTAAACAATTTATTTCAGAAACATAAGCTCTTTCGCTTCTTGTTGATGCTTCTTCAGATCTTAAAAATATACTAATGAAATACACATTTAAATATCACCCAATACACACAAGACAGACAAAAATCTATTGAAATATTACCAAACAATTAAATCACTTAAATAATCGTGAAACTGTGTCCACATTGTGATAGGGTACAATCCCTATCACCCAACCCCTTACAACAGAACCAATAGGAATATTTTGTAAAAAAAAAAAACATAGTAACCGATCAGGTCACCTAAAAACTGACAAACAGGAGGTACAGGGGATCTTAAATACCTAACCAAAATCCAGATATAAAAAACAGCAAATATAAAAAAATACATATGGTCATAGTCCCAAGTCCCATGTCTAATTACAACATATAAAAAGAATCAGACTATTCGCATGCATAAAACGCATGCACTGCAATCATCTTATATGACTAAAATCAAAGAAAAATCACTGTACTCAATCCTTGATGCCTGCCTGTTTACTGTAGGGCAGTTCACCAGGAATTTACCAAGTTCAGTATAATCAATTCATTACTCTTGTCCCTCTCTAAATTATCCATATAATGGTCTGTTCACTTACACAGAAATAAATTTACAAATACATTCACTCAAAATACGAGTCAAAGATTACCCGCTAGCTCCCTATGAAAGTACCAATAACATTCATACAAAACATCCATTCTAGCCAACCAATTTAGTTGAATTGCAAATGTTGCATATGTTGAAAATAGATCTATTACCACTTGTAATATGATGTTCTATAACAATATAATAACAGCTATGAATGAAAAATTGTTCTGTGATGTGATTTATATAGATTTAACTTCAGCATTTGACAGGGTCATTCACAAAACACTGATCAATAAATTAGAACAACTAAGTATTGATGTACTCTTGATAAGATGGATAGCTGCATGGCTTACAAATAGGACATGGCAAGTACCATACAGCAACTGGACAGGTGAAATTCTTGGTTATAGTTGGGTGTCCCACAGGGCTCTGTCCTAGGCCCTTACTTGTTTAGATTGTATCTTTCAGACCTAACTTTTTCATCTGAGGTATTCTACAGTCTATATGCAGATAACCTGAAATTGGGTAACTGATTACAAGTGTTATAGATAAGGCATGTCTGCAAAATAACTTGACTAAATTGACCATTTGGGCACAGGAAAACAATATGCTGACAAATATATCAAAAACAAAGCATATGAGATTTGGGAGACATAAACTGTGGACTCGTTTAAGGACCAGGGTATATGGGTAGATCCATCTATTAGTTTTTCTAATCATATCAACCAATTGGTTGATGATACTTATATAACTATAGGTTGTACAAAAAGATTTATAAAGTCTAGGAAATCTAAAATGATGAAGTTATTGTTTGTTAGTTACATTACACCCAAACTTGAGTATGGAATAACAGTATAGAAACCATATAGAAAACAAGTATGAGTAAACTGGAAAGAGTACAGTGGAAATATAACAAGGGCATCCATGAATGTGAAAATGTAAGTTATTATGAAAGACTAAAATATCTGCATTTGTACAGTGTCTCATATAAATATCTAACAGGAGATCTTATTCAGGTATATAGGACATTTAGAGACAACTACCTCTGGGAATATTTGGTGTTATCAAAACGTACTAGAGAATCATCAGACAACCTGTGTAGAAGATTCTACAGGAATGAGAAGTGTACTAATTGGTTCTCTGACAGAGTAGCTGATGCACTGAACAGGCTATCAAATTACATGAAAGCAAGTACTAGTTTACATATTTTTAATAACAGCCCAGACTCTTATTATGGGAACAAGTGTTTTGGTATACTGGCAAGATAGAAGGGCATTGAACTATTTGTATCTATGTATGTATGTGACCAATAGAAACTCTAAAAAAACAGCCCAAAAGACCATCAAATCGATCTTATAATACTAGTATATAAAATACACATCTGACAAGGCCAAAAAACATATCCGCTACTCTCTCATGGAAAAACATCTATAAACACTTAAGAGAGGTAAGACCTCATTTTGTTCCAAAAGCCACTACACTTATCTGCTATCAATCAAATAAACCAACGTAAACACTCAAAAAATGGTGAACAATCAGCCAAAACATGTAACTGATGTACATCAAAATCAAACCGCCAAATGAGCAGAATATACTATTCAAGCTCTGATAGAAAAGCCAGAGGAAAGAAATAAAACCCAAAAGTAGTTTTTTTATCTGGGCCTCATTTTCCTCACTTGCTAAAAAAAAAAAAAAAAAAAAAACTTTTGAAAAATACCCGGAAAATGTGCAGGTCTGATGTTTAGTATGACAATACACCTGAAAGACAGTCGCAGTGTGTGTGCGTGTGTGTGTGTGTGTGTGTGTGTGTGTGTGTGTGTGTGTGTGTGTGTGTGTGTGTGTGTGAGTGTGTGTATGCGTGCATGTGCGTGTGTGTGTGTGTGTGTGTGTGTGTGTGTGTGTGTGTATACATGTATGTGCCCGGATGCTTGAAACTTTAGAAGACCAGGTCGTGCCCTGCCATAAACCTCAAAGTTTTGCACGTTACATTAGAGTAAGTGTTCATTTAACATGAACATAAGAGCTCAAGAAACTGCACTGACACAATGAAAATAAACCATAACACAATAGGGACACAATGAAAATAAATCACAATACAAGAGATGTATAGGAGGATCAGTTAAACCCATTCAAGGAAAAACAAGATTTGTAATGGTTAGTCTGTCTAAGCAAGCAAGCAATATTTGTGTGATAAATGTTTTGGTTAACAGAAAAGTGAAGTAGTGTGTTATGAGACTGGCAGGGCCACTAAAAGTATAAGATATTAGATTGGAAAGTATGGATTTGCTTGCAGTTAGTACACCATATAGGCTGTGGTTTAGCTAACTGTAAAAAAAGACAGGTTGAGAAAGAGAAAAGAGAGACAGACAGAAAAAAAAATGTTGTTGACATGTCAGTGTAACGTTCTGACAGATGCATCTGAATAGCAGCTGTACTGAACATTTTGTTATACTGTTAAGCTTATGTTACCCTATTTGAAAATAACTAATCTCATTTGATAAATAAAACATGGGTTTCAGAAAAACAAAATGCTAATTTTATAGTTACTGTTAACTTTCTAAGGTAGTCAGCAGTTTGCATTCAGGGTAAATTCATCACAGAATCATGCATTACCAGTAAAAGAAACATTTGTTGCTCTTCAATGCATCTTATTTGTGTCTACTGTCAATTGTTCACTGGGAAAAGTTCTTAAGTGATGAGCGTCTCATAAAATTAATGTCAAGGTTCAAACCGCTGACTGTCACACTGAACAAATGAATTAATCTCCATTGTTCTGCTGTACAGAAATGTCCTTGAAGAACCATAACTGTCATATCTGGCACAGAACAATCAAACTAGGAAAATATGCTGCAACTGGCTTGTCAGTCATTTTACATGTAACTGTGGGTCTGTGGACATTCATCTAGGTTCTGAGTGGCTGACTTGTTTCTCATTAAATGAACATTTTCAAAAGTGCACATAAACAACCCCTGCACTAAGAAACTTGTGTTCAGGGAAGTAATGCTGGAATCACCTGGTATGTTTTGTACCTTTAATGGTTGCAGGGTTTTGTGACATTTTGGTCTATGTTCTGTTTGGTCCAAGTGTGCTTCTCATAAGAAGAATCTTTAGATTCGATGATTGTTTAAATGACAGTAGAGGGAATACTTGAAAAAATGTTTCTCGTTCTGTCATCCTCAATGAGATGAGCATGGGTTAGAGGTTCCTTAAAATACTGAAGATTTTTATGTTCTGGATGATATTTGTACTAGTGGAACTCTGTTACAGGGGTTCCTCTCTTTCTACTGCAGCAACTTTTCCAGTGATAGCTGTATTGATATATTGCCCTATCAAACTCCCTGGGATAGTGACCTTGAGCAAGCATGGCTTCTTTCAGTTCTGCCATCTATGAGTGTCTTTCTGCCTCACTAGAACAAATGCAGTGATATCATAAAGGATTATGAGTATCTCGCCGATCATAACCTGTTTATTATGTGTTTGAGACATGGATGCCAAGAAATTCACCTCAAGAGTGAAGCTCAAGAATTAAATCTTGGCATCCATGTTGAGAACATATAACTGACTTCTTTGTATGGCTAGGATGATTACTACTTCTATGCAGAAAAATCTGTGCATCAGTTGGTTTCCTGTAGACATATGTATAAAATGTCCCACCGTTTATAATAACCTTAGTATCAAGGAAGGTTGCACTTGAAGTTGAGTACTCAAGGGAAAGTTTAACAGATTGGTGGATTCTGCTGAGAACTTGGTGGAATTCTTTGATGCTGCAAGACCAGGTCTATATTATATTATCGCACATTTACAAAAGCAAACTATAATTAATCGACCCCATGTAAGTGAAAGCTTACAACGTCGAAACCTCAGAACAGCGATTTTTTTCCAAGGGAAAAAAAAAATCGATGTGCCAAAAAAAAAAAAACTTTAAAACATTACAGAATAGCCCCCCACACTCCCCTACTTAAATATACCAACTCCGAGATCACACTACAGTGCCGAAAATGGCAAAGTAACGAAAGCGGCAAAGCAAATTCCTTCCCAGGGAAAGAATTCACTGAAAAGCCACTTCGCTATTTTGCCTTTTCGCTCTTTTCAGTTCGATCAAGATGCATTCGACAAACTGCGTCTGCGATCTCGTAATAGGGAACCATATGACCAGACTATAAATAAAGGCAATTAAAAAAAAAATATATAGATATATATATATATATATATATATATATATATATATATATATATATATATATATGTATATATATATATATATATATATATATATATATATATATGTACATGGTTCCATTTTAGAAGGTCGAACAGCTGAAATCTCGAAATTCATATGGCTGAAGCCATACACTCGAATTTCAGAAGCTCGACCTTCTGAAAGGGAACTAAAAAAAAAAAACAACAAAACAATATTTCTGCAGGGGGGCAAGCCCCCCTGCACCCCCACACACACACACCCACACCCCCTGCTATTTATTTATTCTAACTCTGAGATCGCACTACAGCGCAGAAAGGGAAATCTCCCAGTCTGCACTGTATGCCGATCCCCATTCAGAAGGTCGAGCTTCTGAAATTTCGAGCATATGGTCTCGACCATATGAATTTCGAGATTTCAGCCGTTTGACCTTCTAAAGGGGAACCATATACACAAATACATACACACACATGCACATATATGTGTGTGTGTATAAGTGTGATACATATATCTATATATATATATATATATATATATATATATATATATATATATATATATATATATATATATATATATATATATATATGGAGAGAGATACAGATATGTATTGAATTTAATCAAAACATCTAAACTTTAACATTCACATCGACCAGAAAACATCATCATTGCAAACATCAACACACAACTATGCAACAGCCTTGGCACATGCAAAAATAAAAATTAAAAAAGTGAGAACATTGTTTTCTTGCAGGGAGAATGATCCCCCTGCATCTCCATCCCTACTAATTATGTATACTTACTCCAAGATCATACAGTGTCAGGGAAAGGACATATCCCCAAACCCTGAGCATTGTAGGATCTTGCACACCTGTTGGTTGAGATGACCAAATTTTGTCAATTAAACAGATGTCGACCAGAGCTATTATCAAAAAATAAAAATAAAAATAATAATATATAGTTATATATATATATATATATATATATATATATATATATATATAATTATAATACTTCAACTGAGCCTCTGATCTGTACAAGTCAAGACCTAAAGATATGCTTAAAGGTATTCAGACTGCCAGGTCCTTCATCCAACATCCAGTTCACTGATGCTAGAATGATTTAAAAATATCATGATAGAAAGAGTGCTTACTTTCCAAGTTTCCTGCAGTCAGGGATTTAACTTAATATTTTTACTGCAATAGTTATATTAATTCTGGGAGGTCCAGGGTGCACAGGTCAATGTCTGGGGGCTAGGGGACTGAATGGTCCACAAAAATAAGGCATTATGCTGTTTTATGTGATTTGCCAGAACCTCGTGTGGCTGTTGTGGGAATTTCAGACATATAAGTATATTCTCCTTGGTAGCAATATGATCTTGTCCCACTGGTACCTCAGTTCCCTTATTGGCCTGAACATAGAACAGATGAAGTCTGGGGGAGACTTGTTGGGGCTAGATCCAGTGAAAGAGGATAGGCTGCCAAGAGTGACTAATGGCCGGCTGCAAGAATGTGTGTGGTGCACAAAAATATTTTAAAAAATCTCGGCATGACATTCACTGATGTCAAACACTGTTGTAATTTTAACAAGTACAACATTTTACCTAAAGGGGTTATATAAAATATATTAACAGAGAAATGAAGGAAGTCTAGCAGCTTGTTGGAGAAAACAGTAGGAAATGCAAGTATAACGAAGCCATTTTCTTCAAATAGAACTGAAATATCCAAACATACTAAAGAAAGAGCGCAGAATTTGTAAAGACAGACAAGTACATCATAGAACACGACACACCTCAGGAGAAACTCTGAGGAAGCAAAATGCCAGAAAGTACAGCTGAATGAGGCAAACAGCACAATCACAGACATTCCACTTCACACTTGTCCCTTTGGAACAATAATGTCTGTGTATATGTCCTTTTTCCAGCATCCATTTTCATATTTATTCCCTTACAGTCAGAACCTTTCCTCCATGATGCGGCAGAATCTACATTGGTTGCAGAAAGATGAAACTTCCAGAGATTCCCTTGATACCTGAAACCACAGCCCTAAAGAAAACACAAGAAACATAAACAAGGAAAAAATACTGGCAAAGCATAAACAGACAAAAAATCCCAGTGTTTTGGGTTTGAGGGAAGCAAGCAAAACAAATTATGAATGGAACTACTGTATTCTTTGCCACAGTACAGTGAGCATGCACTTGCCAGTTATATAAGCTACTGCTATATAGCCATGCAGTGACCATTCATACAAAGGAAGTAAAGCACTTGACTGCCATACAGGCTGTGCTCCTATTCAGTGTGCAACATCTTAGAAAATTATACATGCACAAGGGCAGCCTAGGTTTTAGAACCCCCCCCCACCCCATACACAATGCCATTAAAACTAATCATAAATATAAGACAGCACATATTACATTGCTCATGCAGAGGAAAGGAAGCCAGAGACACAGAACAAAGTGGAGCAATAACACATACAGTGACTGTAGTATGAAGGACACCCCCCCAAAAAAAAAATTGTACCATGAGAAAGCCAGCTTCAAGGAGGTGATTTACTTTACCAGTAAAGGACAATTATGTTAAAATTGAATTATAGTACCTGACCATCTGCAAAGGACTGTGCATATCCTGTAACAAAATACATAGTCTTTATAGGGCTGATCCCTCAAGGGTGTTTGCAGCAGGAGGGAAACCTCTTGGGAAAAGGGACCTTCACACTTAACTTCCATTCAACAACAGCAGTCACAACTTGGAAAAGTTACATAAAGTCTTCTCTGGCTTGCTCTGCTCCAACATGGGAGAATAAGCAGCCACTCTGACCTGTACCCAACAGAGAAGGTAAGCTACCGATCGTGCTTCTTTAGATATTATGTGTAGAAATATATAGTTTTGTCACTATCTCCTCATTCTGTACAGGTTGTATAACCTCATCCGAACAGAAGTTAAGGGATGAAGTACATATTAAAAAAGGTCAAAGCAGAAGATAAGTTCATGGGTTAAGGTGGCTAGAATAGCATCATGACGGCACACATTTCAGGCATAGTGACCCCATTTTTGGTACATTCTAGGAAATAGTTGCCCATCATGGCTATAGTTAATGAAAAACATGGTAAGGGCACCTTGATCCACTGCAAAATATTAGGGCAAGGTTTATTTGCAAATAATTGTAACTCATTCAAATGTTTTATAATGCAGTATAAAAATTAGTAGCTGGGGAAAATGAGATACACAGTTATTTTCCCGCCATGTGGTTTTGCTTCGTGGTGCTTCTTGGGCTTTTCTTTCAGACCAGCATTACTTGGAATGCCCTTGTAGAAAAGTAACTTAGTTAGTTACAGCTGCTGACTATTATTACATATTACAACAAAATAGGGACCAAAATACTAAACCTTCACTGTCACAGCAATATCAAACAAAAAACAAATTCTTACAGAATCAGAATTTGTGCATTCTATAACTGGAAAGGTATATAATTTTAAAGTACT
Organism: Protopterus annectens; assembly: GCF_019279795.1. Lineage (NCBI taxonomy): Eukaryota > Metazoa > Chordata > Ceratodontiformes > Protopteridae > Protopterus > Protopterus annectens. The sequence continues at coordinate 1,972,658,664 of NC_056733.1, forward strand.
TGCTACATGCAACACTTATAATATAGTTTACTGTGCTAACTGCATGAAATGTACAACTTTTTATATAGGGAAAACAACACGTAAATGTAAAGAGCGTTTTGTTCAACATAAGTCGGAGTTAGATGAAGAGTAGGCACTAATGCGCTTGCAAAGCATATTGGTGAAATGGATGATGAAGACACTTTTAAGTTTAAGGTGATAAACATCATCCCTAAAAACAGAAGAGGGAGGTGACAATAATAATATGCTAGAAAATAATGAGTATAAGTAGATAGTGATGCTTCAAGCAGATGCTAAACCTAGAATTAACATAACTGTAAGCCTAAAACCTGTTTTGAAAAAGAAACAGATGATTTTATGGAAATTAACTTGTTCATGTGTGTTTGAATGGAATTTTTAGGTATGTTCTATATGGATGTTTTTATACCTATTAACTGTTTGGGGAGTTTTATTTTTCATGCATCATTTAAAATGTCTTAAATTCTATTTTTCATGCATCGTTTGAAATGTCCTAAGTTTTACAGAAGATTTTGATTGCTGGCTGTGTCATGAGATATAATTAAGCTTCATTATAAAAGGGAAAGGAAGTGTTTTTCTCTGTTTCTTCACGCTGAGGAAGGACACATGTCCGAAAACTTTCTGTTTTCTTAAAGAAGTTTCTTTGTATTGAAGCTGCTCTCAAGTGTGTCCTTACCCTGGAATTTTTGTTGTTGTTGTTGTTGTTGTTACATATTAGCAGGACATAAACAACAATCTGATATTTTTTTCTACATATGATGATAATTTTCACGTCATATAATGTTTGGACAGAACAGTGCTATTCATCATGTGCTATTTTGTTAGATTTTAAAATAATGCATATCTAAAACCTAATTTACATGTTGACAATATCTCATTGCATTACAGCTTGCTTTGTTGCAGGTACTGTACTTTGTTGTGAGTTTGCATGACTGGGAGAATAAAGAAACAGGAGTTTCATGTTGTTTCAAAAATTGGTCTTCTTTTTTGAGTTTGTGCAACAGTGAAGGCAGTATATTTAGAAAGTAGAGAAGTAGGGACAGAACCACCCCCACCCCCAAAAAATGCTTTCCAGTGTTTTGCATTGATTTATGCAGTTATTTGTTAAGATGATGATTATTTTTTTTCATGTCAAGCATTACTGTTATGATTCTCCATGTTTTGACTAATAGTGAGATGCAATGTTTCATTACAGACTATTTAAAATAAAACAAAAGATAAAGAATGTAATAAATAGCCAGCTCAAGGTACTGGAGGAAAGACAATAATCACTGTAGTTGATGATTGAGGTATGATAAGGAATAGAGGCCTTCAAAAAGGACCTGCAGGATTTGACAGGGTAATGGCTAACAGCAGTCCCATGTGATGAACAGGAATTATATAATATTATATTATATTATATTATATTATATTATATTATATTATATTATATTATATTATATTATAGGCTATAACTCCTGCACAGCTGTCTGTGTAATGGGATCAGCAACATAGAATTTCACTTATACCTTCATACTGGTTATAATACAGAGGACAGTTCACGTTAAGGGTATATGGTTAATATGCTATGCTGCCTTTGGTAATAGCTAATACCCAGTGCACCCAGAAAAGTTCCATACTGCACAAGTACAGATCAGACATAATTACTGAAGCCCCAGCATTTAAACCATCATATTCTGTACAACTTTACAAAAGTGACTGAAACTTGGCCAGAATTATTTAGTGAGTACGCACACACATACACACACACACACACACACACACACACACACACACACACACACACACACGCACACAAGGCACAACATTTTTCCAGAATGAGGGTAAATGGTGAATATTCAGGAAAACTCCTTCTTTCACAAAATTTTAAGGTATACTGCCATTTGTTACTCAAAACTAACAAAACAAAAACATATCATTCTGTCCAATGCTATCTCACTGAAATCAAACTGAATGAAGTGGCATTCAAAGTAAAACACAATAGGCCCTGGGAAACATCAGCATTTGCTCCATTGGGGTTGGCAAATGTTCATAACAAGTTGAGGCACAAAGGGTGTGCACAATTATCAACAACCTCACTGTGAGCAAGGGAGGCTGAGCAAAATAGTTTCCTGCATTGTACACCAATGGTGGTATAGTGATATGGTAATGAGCGATGAAAGGAGATTTAATCCTTTGGTACAATCAGTGCAGAGTATTTGTATATGAGTATTCCCTTAAAGCAAGGTTTAGATGAGACAGTATTTAGTAGGTAAATCCAGTTTTAGTAATATTAAAATAGAATTATCATTAATATTAACTAGCATGGCATTTGAAAATATTTTCTCTGTTTTATTTATGAAACATGTAGCAAGTCAAGGGAGTAGCAATCAGAGCTAAAATATGATGCTGTTGTATGAAACTTGATTAAAGCACAATGGTGACATGATTTTCTTGTGAACCAGTTATTATAGTGAACATTGTGCCATTTAATTGTTTTATTGATGATATTTTTATTACATGGAAAGATGATGAGATGAATAGTAATTTATTTTTAAGAATATTTAAATAACACACAGCTAATTTTTTGAAGTTTACCTGTAAAGGGTGTAATTAATAGACTGGCTTAAGGTAAACTCTGAAACCACTTTAGGCATAACAGAAGGATTTGATCTCAAAGAAAACCTATCTTTGTGGAAAATGAAGTAGGGCTGACTCACTATAACAGCTTAGAAGTCAGAGCAATGTGTAACACATTTTCAAAGTAAAGAACCTCAAATCAGCCTGATAAGCTGGTTTAAATGAAAGGAATATTAGTTTTTCAACTACAAAGTTAAGATCCAAAAGAGAATCCACCTGTTTTCTAGGTGAACGGATGTGTAAAACCACTTTCAAAAAACACTTCACTTGAAGACAGGTAAAAAGTGGGGATCTAAAGGCAGGCAAGCAGAAGATGAATCTTGATAGATGAGTTAGAAAGGCTAGAGGAAAATAACTTACACAAATAATCTTGAACTACAGGCATCCTGGACTTAAATAGGTCCTGATTCTTAACATGGCATCAACTAAAAATATTTTCCACTTACACATATATGATTTTCTAGAAGCAGATTTTTTGGCCTCCTTTAATACCTGCTACATGTCCTCTGAAAAAAAGGTGTCTAAAGCATATCAAAACTCTATCCACCAGGCAGTCATTTCAATCTTGTGTGAGTAAATCCAGTCTCTCAGAAAGCTTGTAAAGGCCTTTGGCCTATTTCAAAAGAAAGGAGAACCACTGTTGCCTGGACCAAAAAAGGAGTCACCACCACTATCTTTGGCGCTTTCTTCTAGATCTTTAGAAGAATCATTAGTATAAATGGAATGGGTGTAAAAACATACAGGAACATGCCCATCCATGGGATGAGGAGGCATCTGTCTCACAAGCAAGGAGCAGAGCAGAATTGTTTTAACCATCTATTTTGAAAGGAGACAAACACATTTACTTGAGGTGTGCCTCATAGTTGGATCAATTCCTGGAAAACCCCTGGTGTAATTTCCATTCATGAAGGTCTGTCTCAGTCCTGCTCAGCTTATCTGCTAGAATGTTTTGCTCTTGACAGAATGTATGTTGCCTGAAGAGTCAAAATGAACTGAGTGGCCATCTCCCAAGTCATCACAGGAGGTTTGGAAAGAGGGTAGGATCTGGACCCCTTGTTTGTTCATATAGTGGTGCTGTCTCTGATAACTCAAAGAGGTCCTCAGGACCAGAGATTATTTAAGGTTCTCAAAGCATTTATTACAACCAAATCCCTTTGACACTGATGTGTTTTTATCTGTCCTATTTATTTCATAAAGCTTTTATTTTCACCGCTTTCCATACAGGTCCTAAAGCAAAGTCAGAAGCATGTGCTGTAACAGACTGAAGAGGAGGTGGAAGGAAGAAGTAGAGACCTGGGTTGAGAGAGAACTGGACTACCCACCTTAATACCTTCCTTCTCACAAACCCCAGCACTGGAATGTGGAAAGATAAAGGATGCTGATGCTGACCAGACTGACCTGAATCACCACTGAATTTTTTTCAAGATAAGTCTGTCTAAGGGAATCATGACAATCATAGAAACCATGAAACCCAGAATCCCGTTAAATTCTTGGCAGATTCCAGAATTTGTTTGAAAAAGCTCTGGAAGATTTGCCTGTATAGTTCTATTTTGCTCCATGGAAGGAAGCATCAAGAATACATCCCATAAAATAATTATTCTATGTGAAGGGCTGACAGATGATTTCTGTAAGTTCACTTGAACCCCAGACTGATTAGGAGTTTCTTGACACATCAGAGAACCTTGACAATTAAAAAAGAGTCTGCAAATATGATATAAACTTCTAAATATGGAAAGATGAGAATGCCTCGAAGTCTGTGATAAGCAATTACTGAACTCAGAGACTTTGTAAATACTGTTGGTGCAGTAGATCGTCAAAAGAGTAAAATAGGAGCTGATTATATGCCCCAGATAAAGAAAATCTTAAGAAATACCAGAAATGTTTGCCAATAGGAATGTGATGGTAAGCAGCTTTAACTCTAACACTACCATGAAACTGAGTAAAGGAATGAGAGGTTTGAAGGGAATAATATTTTGAATTTTGGGACCTTGAAACAAAGAGTGAAAAAGGGCAGGTTAAGGACTGTTCTTGAAGTTCCCACTTCTGACATCAAAAAGATCCCTGAATAAAAGCATTTGACTATCTAATCTGTGGGCAATAGTTATATAATCTCCTGAGATGGCATTTACTCCAAAACTGGAGGAAACAGACATGTCTGGATTTAAGTACGAGGAGGAATTTTCTGAAGGGACGGGAAGGCCTTCTATTGCCACCTGTACCTATGTTGGATGATTTTCAGAACACATTTGTCTGAGATAGCCTAATAAGACTGAGGAGGATGCAGACCTAGAATGAGGGCTAGATTGCCAAGGTGGGAGGGAGGGGATACCTGAAGAGGCAAGTAGTCATTCTAAGCTTTTGGACTGTACTTGGTTCTGAGAGGCTTTCCCTTTCATCCTAAAGACTCCTTGCCATTACTTTTTAAAATCCTGTTTGTTTTCACCTTGCTGCTTAAACTGTTTTTTTTTTCTAGAATGATGTTGAAATTGAAAGAAAGGTTTTTATTATACCAAGAAAATGAGGGTTGGAAAATTTGGATCAGACCTTCAATAAATGTTCCTCTTTTATCACATCTTTTAAGTACCCAAGCACCAGAAGGATTAAAGAGATCATCCTTGTCAAGGGGAGAATTTAAAATCTCAATTTTAATATCTGCTGGTAAGCTTTGAAAATGTAACCAAGCAAATATACTCATAACTGATCCTTTAGCAGCAGCTCTGTAGACAATGTCAGCAAAGTCATAAGAACACTTTAAGGTCACATGAGAAGAAGATACTATTAAATCATTCAGTGAATTCCTTACTTCAGAAGAGGAGAGGTAAACAGTTAACTTTCTCTTGTTCTCAAAAGAAACCAGTAAAAATATAACATTCAAGCTTGGCAGTTCAGATTTCTGAATGTTAAACGTAGCAGAAGAATAAACTTTATTTCCAAATCTAGCAAAAGCTTTCTCATCCTTTTCAGAAGGAGTGAGGTTGGCATTAAAAGTCTATTTACCAGTAGATGTTTTAGATATGGAAATAACTACAGGGTCTGCTTTACAATTAGAAAACAGATATTTATCAGTCTGCGGTACTTTATATAACCTGTCAGACTTGGTTGAAAGGCTGGCATGTTGTAAGCTGTTAGGAAAACTTCCTCTAAAGCTGATAAAACAGGAAGGACTGCTGCAGGCTGTGGAATATCCAGCTGCAACAAATTATAATACTTTTGCTGGGGCTCAGGCTCCTAGATGGTGAGACATTTGCCTGTGATACATTTGTTTGGGGACACATGCCTATTCATTCCCATGCCACTGAGCCCTCAGATAGTGGGCAGGTTGATGGTGACACACTTGATCAGGGTAGCACAGTTACTGTGGCTTCAGTGCTGGTTGACTCTGGTCATCATCAAAGTATGGGCGACGTGTCACACAGTGTTGGTAGGGGTACTCAAAGGAGGCCTGTTGTCCACCCTCCACCTGATCCTGGTGTGTCATTATGTGCCACTTGATGTACATTTATATCCATCATGGAGGCACAGGCATGTTCCACCGGGGCCTCCAAGGACATGCTTAAGGATCTAGCTGTGGTACAGGCTGATGTGTGTAACTGCCTCCTCCATGTGACCGATTCAATGGATCAAATAAATGACACAATGGAATGGGCAGTGTCTGTGATGGAATGTCTTTTGGGAGGGGGACAGCATCCATCTGGCTGTATTGCTGCATCAACATCGGCTGTTAGCCAACATGGCCTTGCCCAATCCCTGGCACTACTTCCACTGCTCTGTCAGTGGTCGAGGCGTCCACAGCAGGCATGGTAGACCATGGGGTCATGGACCTGAGTGTACTCATGAGGAGAGCTTGTCCAGCAGACATCACTCATGTTCAAGTAGCGCCAGCACATCTGACCATAGGCATGCACATGCCAGTGCAACTCCTGGCAGTGCCAGTTCTCACAGTCAGACATAACGATGCTGAACTGGTATCTCTGCCATGCATGGCTCACATCTGTCCAACATGCCAGGATGTAGAGCTAGCACAGATCTTGACTGTATTCATGCAGGGACACACACACACACATATTTCACATTGAGTGCCCATACAGACACACACATACATAATAGGTACATGAGGCATTCATGAGTCTTGCAGGTCATTCTTTCTTAGTGGCCATTTGATAATTAGCTACATTTCTGTCTGTCTATCTTTGTTAATCACACGCGCTCATTGCTTTTGTGTCAACCTTGGCCTCCTGCCCCCCCCCCCATACCCCACCCTGTGCAAATGATGATAACTGTGGCATCACTTTGTTTCTATCTTTTGGATTCAAGGATACATATATATTTTGTCTGATGCACAGGGTGCATAGTTAACTGAGTCCTTGGTATATGTATCAGTGATGCTATTTTGAAACTTTTACTGATTTCCTACAGCCTTTTTAAAGTTGTGATTGCTACCTTGAAATCATTGATAAGTCAGTGAAGCTTATTGCTCCACTTCTGAGAATGTAGGGATAATTAAACTTTGGACTGCTTTTACTATTGTGTATATTTTCGATGCATGAGGCATGTTAGCTGATAAAAGGCAGAAATCTATCTACATAAGTCAGTCTTGTCACTTACTGATGCTATTGCTGGAAAACCCACACACATTCTATTTAGGTACATTTTTAAGAAACAGTATGCAGGTATCTGCCATTCATTCATGTTCATACACATTTTTTTTCTTTTATAGGTTCAACACTTATGTTTTTAGTCCTGCATTTACAAATGTTGTCATTTGGGGCTGACTCTTTCTGATGCTTGTAGTTCACAGCCATTACATGGGTAAGTAAAGGCTGTGAGCTTTGCCTGGCATCAGTTTTACTGAATGTATGTATGTGCATAGGATGAAAGTTGCACCCCTTAGGTGGTCAGCATGTATGCTGTCCATTGCCTCCTGGTCAGGGCGAGGACATATCATGCATGCCTACGTCAACTTACATATACAGCATCTAGTGGTATCTGCCTTCATATGTATTATTACCCATTTATTTTCCTGTTCCAGGTTCAAAACTTACCTTGATAGTCCAGTTGTTACAACTGTTGCAATTCAGGGCTGACTCTGAGTGATGCTAGCAGTACACAGCCATTAGATGGGTAAGTAAAGGCTGTGAGCATTGTCTAGCATCAATTTTACTGTAAGTATATGCACAGGTGGTCAGCATGTGTGCTATCTGTTGTCTCTTGGCCAGAACAAGGGCATATTGTACATGCCTACATCTGCCTACACTCACAGCAGCTGGTGGTTACCCCTCTAAATCCTAACCTGCATGTGCTTGTGTTGACCATGCCACTGGTGGTGGAATGTGTGCTCCTTTACCTTAGTGCTGTTGCAGCTGTTTTCTCAGGATAATATTGTGTAGGATAGCACAGACAGTGATAATTTCAGCACAAGTACTGGGATTGTACTGTAGTCCCCCCCCCCAATGTATCTAGGCACTGAAACTGTGACTTCAGCAGTCTAAACACATGCTCTATGATATTTCTTTTTGAGCATGTGCCTCATTATAGCATTCTTTAGTGGTGTGTCTGCATTTTTAATGAGTATCATCAGCCATGGTTTGAGTGAATATCCTGCATTCCCCAGTAAATGGCCTTGTGGGATACCCCCCCCCCCCGGAAAACCCCTGGTAAAGCTGTAATTTGTTTCAGATATGGGATTCATGGTAACTGCCTGGGTTGCCAGCACACACATTTATGATGATTCCTTTAGCATTGCACATGACCTGGCAATTAATGGAGTGGAAGCCCTTTCTCTTTATGCAAACCCTTCCCTGTTCCTTGGGTGGTGTTTTGATCCCAATTTACATGTAGACTTCAGGGAAGTGTGCTATGGGGTAAACATCTTGCACAGTTGTAGCTCTGTCCTTGGGGGTACATGGAAAATATGTACATTTACTGTTATGCTGTAGCACAGCATTCAGAGATTGACGCAGGATCCTGGATGCTGCTGACTGTTACACCCCCAGCATTTCCCCTTTGGTACCTGGAAGGTTCCTGTAGCAAAAATTCTGAGTGCTACTCATACCTCTGTCTCCACAGGTATTGGTCTCCCTAAGTTTGCCCTTGCGGGTTGCAGAGTTCCTAGAGCGTGTCTCTATCCACCCTCTAGCACTATACTGTTTCCACCTCATGCAGACCATAACAAGTTTAATGGGGTCTAAACACCCTTCTCCTTCTTGCCAGAGGTCTATTAGCAGCAGCAGTATAGACTTGAGCCCATTGCACATACACATATAGAAGAACAACAGCAGCCCCTAGCATTCTTTCCCTCTAGGGTAGTTTTCATGGCTGCATTCCAATAGGTTTGGGAATTCAAGGCAAAAACCTATGGTAAGTGTACATGATTGCTTTACGGCTTGTTGGATTGCTCTTCCATTTTTGGATTGGTTGATTAGCACACAATCCAGCTCCTTATGCTGTAATTAGCATGCCATGATGTTACAGTGTTTACGTGGCTCTACGCATCATGTATAGATGCTTACTGAACAAAAAACATCACGCTATCATATACTCATCTCTCCATGACACGCACATGGTTTTAGTAAGCCATGTAGGGTTTATTGAACTTAGCCCTAATCATGGCAATAGAACAGAAGGGTAATAAAAGAAAATCAAAAGGAACAAAGGCTCATCTAACAAAACCATAATGGAGATCTGTAAAAGAGGATGAAACCTAAAAATGGTATGGACAGATAACAAAAAAAAAAAAACATTCAACAGAATCCCGTATTCATGTATTATGGAGAGTTTACATATGAATAAAATACACCATATACTGATAAATTACATTATAGTCATTATGAAACAGTGACAAACCACTTTACAAATGGGTTATAAATGAATTAACAATTATTTACAACAATAATTAATATTAATTAATAATTATCAACTAATAGCATGTTACATAACACCTTCTTTGTCCCCTGGTGAACATGCAAGATTCCTCAAATATTCTAAATGATCTCCCTATAAGCAAAAATTCACTTATTTTGGGTGACTAACTAGCCTTCAAAAATCAGGGACACCTGTACTGCCAATGTAGAATATGCCCCAAAATTTATAGGATTGATAAATCAAAATTCCCTTAAGCATTTGATAAATAAGCCAAATAGAGAGCACAGCCTTCTTGAGCTAATTCTTACAAATACAACCAACTATTGCACTGCTCCTCTGGTATCTCCTTTCCCAGCGAAATATGACCATATAGCATGTGACATTATCTTTAAATTTACAAAAGCTTCTACTGCAAACATTGGTGAATGTAAGGACTTCAAACATGCCAACCTCAATATGCTCTGTGATACAAATCTCAAAATTCACTTATGACTGCACCCCTGCTGACCGTAATACAGAAGCAAGCTTCATTATGGAATTCTGCACCCATACAGAAGAATGCACAGAGTAGCAGTCCCTACCAGAATGAAGTATCACAGAAAAGTAAAAAACAAACCATTTTGGTGGCATCCTCCATACATAAACTATACAACAAAAGAAAAAAGGTCCATAAATGATTTAGTAGATCCAAAACCCCTCCTTTCATGAATAAAATTAAAACCATTAGAAAAACAAATTGAAGAGTACTAAATGAGCCCATTAACTAAGGCTGGCCTCTGAAGCCAAAGATAATAATAAATCCTTCTTTAGCTACATTAGAAAACTAGAATACCATACTCTGTATTGCTCAAGACTTATTCATAATGACACCTCCTGTTCTGACCCAGCTGACATTGCCAATACCTTTGCAGATGAATTTAATGTCAGCTTCACCCCAAGACTTCTATTTAAAGCCCCAAAATACTTGAATGTCTTACTCACCCAATTGTCTCTAAAGATCATTTACTGAAAGTGATAACCAAAAGCAAAAAAACTTCCTCCATGGGACCTGACAATATACTTAGTTGCTTAACTAATAATGTTAAACATACCCTTGCAGACACACTTCTTAAGCTGTTTTACATAAGTTTAGCTACTGGTTTTGTCCCAAATACTGTCCCAGTCAGTGGCACACCACAGTTGTGATTCCACTCCATAAGGGTAATTCTTTTAAGTCTAAACTAAAAGAACATCTATCCAATAACTGGATCTGCCCAAGCCACACACCATCTTAGTACTCTTTATTACTCACTGTATCTCTAATTCTCCTGTACTTTTCTCTTGATCTTCACTGATAAAATACTCTACTTGAAGTCTGTATACAGTGTGTTCCAACTCTATTACTTATTTGTCATGTATTATAATGAAAACTATCAACAAGCTGTACATCTGTTATATTGTCTGAATCTTTCTAAATGTGTAATTGTAATTTGTAACTGTAAACTGGAATGTATAAGCTGTCTAATAAGTTCACTCGAACCTTTCTGCCCAGGCCTCCATTAATAATGGGTACACACCCAGTTGGACTTTCCTGGTAAATAAATGTCAAATAAATAAATAAATAAAGACCTAGCAGCCCCACAAGCCTTATCCATAAAGTTTTGTAATGTATTATAAATGACCTCATAACATGTGATATCAGGTTTTGGAAAGTATTATAAATGACCTCATAACCTGCGATATCAGGAATCTTGTTAGACTTGACCGCCATTGGTCTGGCTTTGTGAATGATAGATTCTATCTATTTATTCAGATAAACTTCTTTGAAAAAGTTACAAAGGATGTAGATAGTGGCCATGCAGTGCCTGTGGCATATCTTAACCTCAAGGTGTTTGACATCATTCCCTTTGTTGGTATCACACAAAAGCTAAATGCTTTAAAATTAAACTCATATGTATTAAAATAGATAGCAAACAAGCTGAAGGTCAGAACCCACACAGTGCAAGTTGCAGGTGCCTCACTAGAATGCATGAAACTTACTAGCAGTGTCCCTCAGGGCTCAATGCTGGGACTTCTCCTTTTTAGTATTTATTTCTCAGATCTCCAAACAAACAGCCAAGACCTGTCTACCAAAGTCTGCAAATGAATGCAAACTGGGGGTTGTTGTCAAGTCACTCTGTGACACCCAGACCTTCCAGAATGAACTCTCTCTAGTTAATTCTTGATGCACAGAAAATAGGCACAAACTAAATGCTAAAAAATTGTAGTATCATAACTTCTGCTACATGATGACTCCCCTCATCAGACTATACAGATAACTTACCACTAAAATATAAAAATGTAGTCAGGGATCTAGGTATTTGGGCTGATAGCTCCATCCCTCTCTTTTGATCATCATGTAACAACAATTGTCAGTAAATTATTTTATTTACCCCAGCTAATTGCCTAAAGAATATCATCAAGGTCTAAAGAGATAATGATTGCCTTATACTCGGCATTAGTCAGGATCAGTTCATTTATCGAGTACAAGGGCCCCTTTGCAATGTATCTCACTACATATTAAAAATTAGAAACACTCCAAATGTTCCTAATCAAAAAGATTGGGCCTAAAGTCCCTGAGCTACTAAGCGAAAAACTATATCCCTTTATTCAGTATCTTATAAACATTTCAAGGGAGATCTCTGTCTTACTTACTGTGCCATTAGAGCACTGACTATTCTGGACCTTCTGTTTCTTAGCTAGTCCAATGTTTCCACCAATACTAGAACCAGGAACCTAAATCTTCACCAACAGATAAAAAATACTGTGGAAGGCCAGGTTTATAAGCCAGTACCTCCCAAAATCTCTAGAATAAACTTTCCCAGCAAGTTCTATAGTAGAACATGCTATCTTCATTTAAACATAAACTAGATGAATGAATAGATATTCACAAATGTGCTCTTGGATTGACTGGTATGGCCCTCCTGGAGAAATGAGGTGTGATCTGAGGGGGGTAGTGGCAAGACATGAATGCTAATGAGACTCGGTGGTCTTGGAATATCTATGAATCTATGACAAAAGACAAATTGCTGTCAAAGAGATAAAAATCCAAAGAGGGATATTCCAGGGCAGTTCTTTGCCACCATTGCTGTTTTGCTTTTCCCTTAACCAGTTAAAGCCCTTTACTTAACAAATTAGTCTAAGGTTACAGTTTGACTTCCAGAAACCAACTTTGCCCAATGGCATCTCATCTTACCATTGTAGAACTCATCAGACAAGCAAATGAAAGCACAACTATAAATGGTTATTTTTTTTTCAGATGATATAAGAATGACATTCGGCCTTGATTGATGTACAAAAGCAACTTTTATTGTGGAGAAAATAGGAAACCTGGGAGAAGAATGTGGCATAAACAAGAGGGAATGCATAAATATTTGGGAAGAAATTGTAGGGCCAGCAGTGCAGCGTGTGCCTGACATACAAGGCCATGTCCAACCCAGAATTGATGAACATGCTTCACCTCAAAAAATCTAGATCCCTCAGAACTACAAGGGTGGGAGACTTAAACCTTGACACGGTTATTAATAGGACATGCTGGAGGGACAGATTCATCACCCAGAGACTCCCCATGCTGTGGAACAAAATCCCGGTACATGTGAGGCAGAGCAGCTCGCTGGCTTTGTTCAAGAAAAATCTTGACCGATGGATGGGAGATCGCAGATATACCCCAGGGATTATCTCAGTGTCACTGCTTGACAGAGGCACAGCAAAATAATGGGCATAGTATCCTCCAAACTAAAGGGGTGGTGAAAGCCACAAAACTCTGGCTAGGCTTATAAATGCCCTTGGGCAGATAGCCTAGTATGAACCTATGAACCTATGGGCAAATGAGAACAAAGCTTATTAAGGGATATTTAGAAGACTAATATTGAAAACTGCCTCGATATCTACGAATGAAATTCAAACTATAAATGATGACCTCTTCGGATCTGGATGTCTTTGGCAATTATAGGGATAATTTTATTATTATTGGGATATAATTCCCAAACCAACAAATGGGAAAACGGACATAATAAAATGGGACTTTCTAATAATATAAATATGAGTGGTTTATGCATTATTAGTAATGAAGAAAAAAAATGTTTTACATAGGGGGTTGAAATTTATTCCAATGTATCTTCCCAGACTGTGTGAGTTAAAGGGGGACGTATTTAATTTTGTTCGCAAGTTACATTTAATAGATTTCTATGCAAATCAACCAAAAAGTTTAGAAGGAGATGTGAACAATGTATGTTTTGTATATGTTGCAAGTAATTAAGAGAGTTTTTTTCTTGTAATTCTGACTTAGAATGCAATGCTTACAGTAATTTTGATACTAATGGTGTTTCTTATAAAAGCAAATTTATGCCTCCTTTCAAGTCTAATAAAACTGAAATGTTTCATCATATGTTAAATTATGTGATAGAGCAAAACTGCAATAAGAATTTTAGAAGAGTGAAATTCAAAATAATATAACACAAAAAGAATGGGTCACTTTAAAAAATTTAAGGGAAAGAAAGGAACTCAAATTTAAGCCTGCAGACAAGGGGGGACAACTAGTAATAATGCATTACACACAATATGTAAATATGTGTTTACAGTATCTAGAAAATGACAAAATGTATGATAAAGTAGGTTTCTTAACTCATCAGGAAATGGTTAAGATCTATGAAGCATTAATACACATAGGGGTTAGTCTAAATTATTTTAGTCATGAAGATGCTAAAAATAAGTTTTTAAATAAAAGCAGTGAATTGACAAAGTTTTTTTGTGTGCCTAAAATACATAAAAGCAAGGTTAACCCTCCAGGTCATCCTATTGTATCTGCCTGTAATTATGTAAGCCATAATTTGGGATTTTTTTGCATCAGTTTTTGTTAAAAAAGGTGTTACGATTCCTTTCATATATCAAAGGCAGTTTTGATTTTCTGGATAAAGTAAAGAAAATAGTATGGCAGAAGAACATGTTTCTTATAGTGATAGATGTAGTCAGCCTGTATACTAGTATTAAACATAGTGATGGCATAAAAGCTATAGACCTTTTTTCTGGGGAAAAGCCCCATTACACAGTATATTATAGAAGTGACATTGTTCTGTTTGGAAAATGATATATTTGAATTTGATGGCTCTCTGTATCATCAGACGTGTGGGACAGCTATGGGGGCAGTTTTTGCCCCCACATATGCTAATTTATTTATGGGTCTCTATGAAAATCTGTATGTGTACAGGAATGACTTTTTTAGAAAACGTGTTGTTCATTTTTACAGATACACTGATGATTTGATTTTTGTTTGCAAGGGATGTATGGAGAGGTGGAAAAGTTTGTTCAAGAACTGCAAGTGAACCGGCTTGAGATCAAATTTGATGGGTTGCAAAAAAGAAAGACAGTAAATTATCTGGATATTAAAATAAAAGGGCAAGAAGATGATAAACTTAAAACTAAAATATTTAGAAAAATGGGACAACCAAGCTATATTATGTTGCATGGAACTAGTTGTTACCCCCCCAAACACACACACACACACACACACACACACACACACACACACACACACACACACACACACACACACTATCTCTTCCATTCCTTATGGGGAAATGGTCAGGGTTAAACATTTGTGCAGTGACAGAAAGGAATGTGAGAAAGAAGTTCAAAATACAGCTAACATGTTTATAGAAAGGGGCTATGAGCCAGAGAAAGTATGGTTGGGGTATAATAAAGTAATGAACAAAAAAGTTAATAAAGCACAGAACACAATAATGCAGAAGAAGAACGAAGAGGAAAAATAAATGAGTTATATTTTGTGTCTAAGTATACTAATTTTTCTAACATTTTAGAGAAAACAGTTAGGTATTACTGGTCCTATACACAGAAAGAAAAATCCTGCGTAAAAAATGTTAAACTTAGTTTTCCATATAAAAGAGACAGGAGTCTCAAGGACATGTTAGTACATGGAAAATTTGAGAGACTAAAAAATACAGAAAATAATATAGTGAGATATGGAACTTGTCCATGTGACAGTTGCACAGTATGCAAACCCATAGTTGATAGTTTTGAATGCATTAATGGAAAAAAATGATAAAAGAGGCATCTTCACTTGCAATAGTGAAAATATTATATAGAGTTTAAAATGTCCTTCTGGATTATTTTATATTGGAGAAAGCAAGAGAAGTTTTGCTGCAAGATTAAGAGCACATAAGGGACATCAAGAAGCAAAGATTTCAGAGTCCTGTAGCTACGCACTTTAAGGAACACCATAATGGAGATCCACAGGGGTTGCAGGCAACTGTTTTGGAACAAGTAAATACTAGGTTTAGTACTGATGAAAAAAATAAGGAACATTTAAGAAGGAAGGAAGCAATATTTATTTTAAAATATGATACAATGTTTCCAAGAGGTTTGAATAGGGAATTCTCTTGGAATCATTTAATGTAAGAAGGTTAAAAAGAATATTAAAAGTTAACCTTTTTAGTTGGCCTTTTTAGTGAATTCTTAATTGGATGATTATTTAATTGATTAAATGCATGTATTTAAGTGCATGCTTACCAGCAGAAAGATGTACTCTGAAAAGGCTTTTCTGAAAGTCGAGGCGCCAGAAAAGTATTATTTGCTTTTAATGGTAAAAGAGTTTGAAGTTTTGCTGTTAATTTTTACTGCAGACGTTATTTTTATTTTAATAAATCAGTCTGTGTATTAAACTGAGTGAATTCATCTGGCCTGGAACTTGTGGTGGTAGGTCTTTGACAATTAGTTGTGCTAAGTAGAAAGACTTGCTGACTGAAGTTGACACTTAATGATCAAAGCTGAGGGAGCTGTAGACTGGAGTGCCCAGTCACCTAACTACATTTTCATTTAGTAAGAGTGCGCTTTCTATACTGTATGTTGTGGATATTATTTGTTTTCCAAAAGAAACATTGGTACAGTTTTTCACATCCAATCTAAGCTCATTTTCTGTACATTAGGTATTAACTAGTGTATGCTCTTTCTGAAGCATCATATAGCTGGGGAGTGGGGTGGGGTTGGGCAATTACACCTGGTTAGCAGTTGGCTGCAAATTTGGATAACCAAAGGTCCTCATTTTCATTTATGAGATTGGAGAAGCAGATGCCAAAGAGGCAGGTACCCAGTACAGACTCTCTTGAGGCTGACACTGATTACCTTAGCCATATTTTAAGAAACACCTGTCACAAGAGCTATGTGGGTTCTGTCTTTCAGCCAGATGAGTATCTACCTTACCAAATAAGATCTGTGTTTAGAGATACCAGTTTTCTTACAATTCTGGCCTGAGGCAAAGTATTGAATGCTTTGTTTGAACAGCATGACCACTGTCAACAATGTGTGTGGTATTCTCAAAGACATTAACAGGGTTTAATAGGCACAGTCTCCTTTTGATGAAGACAAATTGTTGGGAGTCAAACCTAACAAGATTCTTAATATCAAAATAGCTGAGACTTGTTATAATATGCTCCACAGCTTTACAGATCAGACTTGTAAGGCTGATTGTTCTGTAATTTCCATGGTCCATATTAGGGCTACCCACATGGAGGGGCATAACCACAAATGTGAACCAGGATTCAGGAACACAGCATGTTGATAGGGTTAAGTTAAACATTTTAAAGGGTTGCATGATGCTATTTGATAGGTACTCAGGTATGTTGCCAGGACCCATGGAGGAACTGTTTTTGGTTTTTGATAACACGTTATGAATGTAGGGGGGGGTTGTACTTATAAGGGTTGTAAATGATTCTAGGATGGTGGCATTGGAACATGTGTTTCATAGGTGAAGTTTGCAGAGAACTTGTTTGTATTATATTTGTTATATAATTTGGGTAAGGAAATCCCATTAAAGAAAATCTCAGAGCAATGTTGAGTGTTATTTCTTAGTTTCTAACATAGCATAAGAAGCATTTGTAGTTATCCTTCTTTTCAGAAGATAATCTGTGCTCATAGCTTTTTTTCCTGGTCCTTATATATTTCCTTAGCGGTTCTAGTTGACTTTTCATTTTCTTCATAATTTTATACTACCATCATTCTGAGGAGTTCTAGCCTAACTGTATAATTTAAGGAATGTTCCTCATGTTATAAAGCTTGCTTATGTTTGTTGGGACTGATAAATCTGTGTATTTGTCTAAGTCGGCATATAACTCCTTACTGAAGTTGGCTGCTGTAGGTGCCAACAGTAGTGATGTCATGAGTAAACTGAGATTTCATCATATAATTGTATAAGGTTTGTCCTTCTGAAATCTATAAAATGGAGACATTGGTAACAGGGGATAAGGTAGGTTATGAGAGCAAATATCACTTGTTTATAGTTCAACTTAAGTGGAAGAGAAGACTATGGAAGTGGTTTAGGTAGAGGCAATATTAGTGATCCAGGTCCAGAATATTTTGACCTCTAATGGGTTTGTGTGCACTGTATGATCAAAATGCAAAACTCTCCAGGTATACCCTATATTTGAGGTATAGGTGCTTCAGTCCATGGTTGCTAACTGAAGTCATGTAGGATTATAGAGTTATTGCTTATAAGAATCTCTTTTGAAACTTCCAGGGATTTAACATGATCATCAGAACACATGGAAAGGGTTCTGTAACATCCCATAAACTGGTAGTTTCTCTTGTCCATGGTAAACTAAAGTTCTAGAAGCTCAGTTTCTGGGTTTCTAGGTAACTGTCTAGATGAGATGCTGTTCTTGATAAATATGGAAACAACACTGCAGTTTCCAATCACCTGAATGCATGGTAGGTTCAAATCCCAGGTCTGTTGAGAGTGCTTCCTTTACATTTAAAACCAGGTCTCTGTTACTACTCATACATGGATATGCTCTAGAACATCAATATGGGGCAATTTGTTATTGAGATATTGAGACTCCCGATGTTTAGAAAAGCACTTTTAATGTGGTCCAAATTAGGGTTAGATACATTTGTTAAAATGTTATGTCCATTATATAGACTCTGTCAAAAAGAGGCATTATTGTGGCAGTAAAGGCTTTGCCAGTATGTGGAAACCCTAGAATGAGAGAAGTGCAGGCTATTCCTTTCCAAAGAAGCAGGACTATCAATCATCTCATCTCAGGCTGATACATACTGGATTCCCCTGGAATGGTACTGGCTATTAAACCCAGTGTTCAAGCCAGTTATCTTATCTTTATACCTAGGCATCATTCTTGGTGAAGGAAGGATTCCTCTCAGGACCAGAGCTTTAGCTGCATTTATCACATACACAGAGAATTCAGCCAGTTATCTGTCTGTATGTCTTCAGAGTTTTGTGCCCCATGTCATTCACTTCCATGTGGATTCCCATGATGTGGTAGTCATATTTGTGCCTTTGTAATGTATATGATGCTGGCACCCAAAAGGCAGGTAACAGTAACCTCTTCTCATTTAGCTTAATGAGTGGGGATTCTATTTGCCTGACAGTTGAGTCACAAGTCACTGGTACATTTTTATCAGTAACTGGTTTATCCTTTTTATCAGAAGTTGGTACAACATTATTTGACTGGGAGCAGCTTTGCTTTTGGCAAAATGTAGTTGTAGGTGTACATGGAGTAGGTGAGTTGAGGGACTTCTGCTGAGGCCTTTGTTTACTGCATCAATGCATTCATTAATTTTAGTGTCTTCTGTCTGAGAATGTGGTAATCTTTGAGGTGAGGATGTGACTATGTGATGCTCACTGCATATTTGTGTTCATGAGATGGATGTCTCCTTGTTAAATATTTAATTATACCTTACACAGCCTTTTCTGTGCTGAGTAGGGGTTCTGTGTTTAGTAGCAGTTCATCATCAGACAGTATAAGGCAGTTACTACACTGCTTCAGGATACCAAGTGCTAGAAAGCTGGTTACAGAATGGGAACAAGTTTGGTGGCCCTTCATATTGTGCAGTGCTTTAGGTGTTACCTGAATGAGTGCACTAGGAGCCTAAGAGAGGCTAAGGCATGGCAATGCAGAGCACATGACATAATAATACTCCCAGCACAGCTAGAAGCAAATCAGAGCAGCGAAGGGAAGATAGGTGCACGCTAATGTTGCTCTAAGAAAGAAAAGGCAAAAGAAAGAATGTAAAGAACACAGCCAACAAAAAAAGAAAGACACAGTAATGTGGCAATACTATTACTTTGGAGATTGTGCAAACATCACAACATACAGACAGTTGAGAAACACTGGAAACATGATTCACAATGAATTACTGAAACGTAAGAAATTCTGATTACATGTGATCATCCAATATCAAGAGTCAGATACTATAATCAAAGAAAAAAGGACAAAAGAAATATTAGTCATTGAAACAGCTACAGGTAGCAATTTTAGTGTTTTGTATACCTATGTACTTAAAGTCATGAAATACCAGGATGTGCAAGATGAAACTAGAGCCATGTTAAAAACACCAAGATAGCTCTAACAGTAGTAGGAGCAACTGGAAAAATAAAGAAGTTTCAAGCATGCTTAAATATGCTAACAATACATATAACCCCATATAAACTGCAGGAGGTAGCAATTCTGGATACATTGTGGGTGTTGAGAATAGCACTCCGTAAATATCAAAGACTGAATTAATACCAGTTTCATGAACTTTAATCATACTGTTATTTAGGAATGGAGTCCATTCTTGTCAAAGTATTAGAAAATCTAATAATTTGAATAAATGTAAACTAGAATTTTTTTTTCTGACCTAAGGCTTGGCTTTCCCTCTCCTCATGTCACAGATAATCCTTGCAAAAGATGATTTCCTCTCTCTTTCATGACGACACTACTCTCAGCCTCTCTCCTTGGCTTGTACCTGCTCTTGTTGTACCTCCAGTCATTGCATTTAGTTAGCTGCTTTGAAACTTCAGATGCTTCATTTCCAGTGCCAGTCATTGTAATTCAGCTTGGGTTTTGAGATCCCCTGAGGATGGAATAAATTGTCCTTTTTCTGCCTCCTCCAAATCCACAGTACTTGATAGGCTGTCTCCAGGCTGCATTTCAACTGCAAAGTTACCACCATCTTTACCTCAGGCATTTTGGCATGGTGGGTTCCTTTTGCTCTACACTTTTAGCATAGTTGACTGAAGAGTTTATTTTTTGTCTCTTTCCATATTAAACTGTATGAAAAATAAAGTAACTGCTGTGGAAACCTAAACCTTTGTATCTTTTAACATCTGAAAGATGGGATACAGTTTTAACTCACCACTGTCACCAATATGTCATAGACAGCACCGTTTGCTACCAAATGTGAAGACCAGGTTGGCACTTAAGAGGTTTAAATCCCACCACTGCCAACCAGTGTACCATCTTTTTTGAGCTGAATAAGTTCAAGTCCAATAAACGTAATGGTGTCACCAATATGTCATAGATGGTACCATTTGCCATGAAATGTGAAGATCAGGTTGGCATTCATGAAGTTTGAATCCCATCACTGCCAACCAATGTAACACCTGAATACGTAAGGATCAGGAGCTATGGTCCTTGGATCCAGACAACTGTCCCAAATAGGTTTGATGGTTAACAGAATGATGGTCTCTCAAGTCATACCACTGGTGCACTACAGTTACAGTAAAAAAAAAAAAAATGCGCAGAAATTTGATTAATCAACCAATTCACTAAATACAACCTGTCCCAAGAGCATAAAGGGAATATGCACTGTTGCTCTAGGTACTGGCTTCGAACATCTACACCCAGTTTAAAACTACATATTTACCACTCAAAAAGATAAGTCTTTGGCACCAAAATCCCCTCTCTCACCACTCTCTCTCTCTCTCTCTCTCTCTCTGTGAACCACAGTTTCCAAGGCTCCCAGTATTAAATGCAAAACAGTGAAATGCAACACAGTTTATTTATTTATTTATTTATTTATTTACTATTTGGTAATTGGGTAGATAAACATTTTGAAGACCCTTTTCAGCTACCACCCAGGCACAATTGCAAAAATACAGAGTTTATAAATGCAATATAAGAAAGTACATTTGTAGAAATACAGAATTATTAGATGCAACATAAATGCAACATAAGAAAAGTGCATTCATAGAAAGATATAACTGGTAGATAGAACATAGAAAAAGTAATTCAAATAAATAGAAAGGGAAGTGATAATCATGTACAAATTCTTTTAACACAGTACTAAGATATTAATACATGTATTGGAACATGAAAAGTCAAAAGCACCAAGCCTTTATGTTATCTTTGTATAATGTATATATATGTATACAGATAATAGCAGTAGTCAAAAGAAATTGCTAGCTTCTGTTATTAAGCATTATCCCCAAAGCATTTGCATGCTATTTCATGGTGTAAGTGTTCAGGAAAAGTCTTCTTGAACCCTAAGAGGGAATCTTGGCACTTTATTTCACATGGGAGTTTGTTCTGTAAAGAAAGACCCAATCTGGAGAAGACAAGTTCTCCACCAACTATTTTGAAAAGGGACTAGCTTATGGAGATTATGTCTTCTTGGCAGCCTCTTAAGGAAAATATTTGCTCTTTGACAAACAGTTTTCCTTTCAAAGGTGGATAATAACAAACTTTTAACATTTTGTATAGAACTGTACCTAAAAGAAACCATTTCAGGATTGTTAGAATGATGCAGTGGTGAGAAGGAGAGTCTGCAAGTAATGTGAATCTACATATTTGATTTTCAGCAATCTGCAGTATGTGTGTGTGTGTGCGTGCGTGTGTGTGTGTGTGTGTGTGTGTGTGTGTGTGTGTGTGTGTGTGCGTGCGCGTGCGTGTGTGTGTGCGTGCGTGCGTGTGTGTGTGTGTGTGTGTGTGTGTGTGTGTGTGTGTGTGTGTGTGTGTGTGTGTGTGTGTGTGTGTGTGTGTGTGTGTGTAAAACTGGCTGAGTGAAAAGCTATATATTGTAGGCCATATTCCAGCTTGGGTTGTGCAGGCAGTTAGAGAGAACAAATGTGAGATTTTATAGCATAGTTTTGAATGTGAAAGAACTTTATCAATGATGTTGTTAGTGTGGGTAGAGAAGGATAGACATACACCAAGGGAATTAACTAAATATGTGTACTCTTAAAACTGGTGTATAATACCATTTTGATTATCCCTAATGATAACATCGGCAGTTCAGGAAATGTGTGTGGACAGGAGAACAGTATAACATTATTTTTTACTTGGGTTTAATCAGATTATTAGCAAAAATCACAGAAGAAATTCTGGAGTTGAGTTTGTAGATTAGCAGGATATTTACTGGCTTGCAGTAGAGTATATCATCTGTATACAATATGAAATCTAATACAGGGAGGTCTTTCATAAGGTCATTAATAAATAATGAAAAAAGAGAGGGAACAAAAGCTGAGCTTTAGGGAACCCATGTATTAAGAGTGTGGTGAGATGATGCTGTTAATAAAGAGTTGAAATTTTATTTTCAAGATATCTTTGGAACCATTTAATGGTATTGGGTTGAATGTTAAATTGTATAAGCTTGTTGAGACGCATACTGTAGTCTACAGTTTCAAATGTCCTAGTCTTTTAAATGAATATTCCAACTGTAATAACCCCATCACTGATGTTACTGTCGAGAGGGTCAGTTGCTGACAGCAGAACTGTTGTTCTGCTGAAGACTTTTCTGAAACCATGTTGTTACAGCTATTAATAAGTTTCTACAATTATTTGTATAGATTTTTTTTTCAAATACTTTATTGAGAGGGCAAACAGAGGGGACAGGCTGAAAAGCGTTGTGGTTTTTGGTAATAGTACTTTAGAGAATGGCATTATAATGGAATGTTTTAAGACTGGTGGTATTATTCTTGTTTATTTTGTTTTTTTGCCAAAATTGGATGAGAGTTTAGAGAATCCCATAGAACATTTGGAAAAGGAGGGCTGAAAAATCTTAGCGATTCCCTGTATCAGCTTACCCCTTTCATCACACTTTTGGATCCCCTCAGCAGCAGAGGAACCAAAACCTAAATCTCTATCCAAAGTAGATTTTAAAATCTTACTTTTCTACACCAGCTGTGAAATTCTGAAAACACAGCCAAGCAAACTTCCTCAATATAGTGCCAGTGGCCGTAATCTTGGAAGAAGTATCAATGGAGTCACACACACACACACACTTTGTAAACAATGAGTAGTAACTTGTACAACTGAAGAAAATAAAGTTTAAAACAGATTTTTCCTCACAAGAAGAAACTGCATTCATCATACTTTTCCAATTAGTTAGAATAAACTTTAAATTATGAGCCTGATGATTCAAAATTCTGAAAATCAAAGTTGCAGAAGCATCAATAATCTATCAATAATCTTTGCATCCTTATCAGAAGGAGTAGGACTGGAATTAATTAAATGTTTAGAAGCAATAGGATTAAGTAAACCATATATGCTGGGTCAGGTTTGGAAAGTGTATAGAAACTTAAAAGACTGGGGAAATTTATACACTTTATCTGCCTTTTTAGGGGCGGCTAGCTGACTATCAGGATAACTGCAGGTAGTGGCATACACATCCTCCAAAGCTGACAAAACTGGAGGAATTTGTGAAGGTTCTGAAAATCCTTCTGTAACATCTCATAGTATTTTCTGAGGTACTAAGAAATATCAGTGTTCCCCCACTGAAAACACTGGCATATTCTGGAAATAATCTCAGAGGAGACCCCCACCCACAGAGGAAGAATCAGAAACTGGGCACTCATCTGAATCTGAATCAGAAATCTGAGGAGAAAACCCTGTATATGTCCTTTCATCTTCCTATCCAGATTCAGAAAATCAGAAAACTGAATCTCTCCATTTAAAGAAGTATCACTCTTTCTTTTAACAGAAACCACCTTACAAGAAGAATCAAAAGCCTGAAATAAACCTTGAGCCAGAGCCAGTAAACTACTTTGGTCTAAGGAAATTTGAGGAATAGTAGATACATGTTTAGTTTTCTGTTTCTTTCTGACAGGAAAAATTGGACTAGTAGTGTTATTAATGACTGCAGCGGCTTCCCCAAGAAAGGGCACAATGTTCTGACAAAAAAGGGAAGTCTTCCCTGTTCCTTCTCCCAGACCCAGCAAGAGTGACTTTCCCTTGTCCACTAACGGCACCCGAACAGCCACAGAGTCCGTGGAAAACACCTGGTCATTAGTGTCTGTAGGTGCTACATAAGAAGGATCCTGGGTAAAAGATGAGTGGTCTGAGGAACAAACAATGGCCACAGCACAGTCACCCACCTACAGATGAGGCAAATTGCTAACCTGCTGTGGTGGCAAAGCAAAGACTGTTTGCTTAACCTTTTCTTTTAGTGGCTGGAAAAAGAACTTTCCATGGGATCAGTAGTTTGTTCCATGGTCAAGTTAATGATATTGCCTCCTTTCTAGGGAAAACAAGCAGCAAAAGCCAGAAAAAATTAAAAGTCGTTAAAAGTCACTTTTTTCACATAAAAACACAGCAAAAGTATTTACAACACATTGCCAGCCCTCAAAAGTAAAACACAATTTCTCCAGAGAAAAATTTAAATTACTTTTAAACTAACAGGAAAAAAATTCATTTTCATGATAGTTCTTTAAAACACAAACTCCTAGATTAAAAATAACTTTCCTGAGCAGGAAAGTATTAATAAACATTTTTTTAAATGGAAGTTTTTTTTTCCCAAAGGGAATTTATCTGCCCAAGCAAAGGAACAGCACAAGCCAAGCGTCAATCCTTAAAAACCTCAGAGGAGTGTACTGTTCAGCAACAGGAAAGCTCTGAAGTGATTGGAGCCCAGACCTATCTCTTTAGTTAGCTCAGCTTGAGCTGACTGACTGAGTGTGTGGAAGCTGCCCTGAAGCTTTGGAAACTGACCAGCTGTTATACCCTGTGCAAGATATAACCAATATAGCTATGGCTACTACAGTAGTGATCAATATGATCAAAACTGACTATTAGTATTTATTGCAATGTCTGTATCCAAGTTGTCTATAAGGTAGAGACATATTGCTAGGATATGGATAATAAGATAATATGAAAGGCATGGCCTAAATATGGTCATTACTGTTCCTTAAGGCAGAGACAAAAACATAACAGAGAATTAAGTGCCTGTATGAAAAGTACAGGTAAGGAGTGATGGGTCCAGAGTAATGAAGTGATTGGAAATGGGAACAATGATCCAGAACATAACATGGCGAAAAGTTGTGTGACAGTATGAGAGGGATGCAAAGGTAGGAGATGGAAACAATAGATACAGGATAATAATATCAGTAAAATTGTTGCATGCAATAAGTAGATGCTAAACAATTGTCTGCTAGCTAGGCTGAGGTTAAGAGAGTATGTGCTTTTTTATTAATTATACAGGTATATCTGAATGAATTTTAATAACTTTACTTGGAACAATTATATAGATTTACATTGTTTTTTTATCTATTTTAATTTTTTGGGTTTTAAATTATTACGATTAGAAAATTAGTTTTTGAGAGGGTTTCACAACTATATATTTATATATACATGTAAAAATGTAATTAGGCAAAAATATTAAACACATACACTTTTATTAGAAGATTATTTTAACTATATTAAGGAAGTTTCAATTTTAAATAGTTTATTAAGTACTGTTTGTATGAAAACTAACTTCAAGTCTGATTAATTTGAGAGTTAATTTAAAATCTTAAAAAGGCTTTTGAATCATGTGGTTAGAGAATTCTGTTTGATTGGTTAGTATTCTGTTAAATAGTTGGTTTGCTGTTCAAGACTGTAGTTCTGATGAAGTCCTGTAACTTTGGATGAAAGCGCTAAACTTCATTCAATTACATTTTTTATGGTGTTCTAACTATTTAGTTTTGTGCCTGTATTTCCATTTCTTTGAGACGTAGTTTTGTGTTTTATTTAATAGGCTGAGAGTGGAAGAGAGGCCAGGTGCTGCCTATATGCCACCTAGGCTTATAGTGAGAGAGACAGGCAGCGAGAGGGAGGCATCCTTTCCACCACCTATTATAAGAGTAAGAGAGAACATGAGTGTGAGAAGAAGGATCAAGTTGGCTGAAAGTGAGACATTAACAGATTAACAGCCTGGGCTAAAAGAAACTTAAGCAGTGTATTGCCCACCAGATGGGTGAAGAGAGAGACAGTCTAATACAGAAAGATTTCAAAGTCTAACAGCTGCCTCAGCAAAGATTGTGAGAGAAGCAGTATGTGGCTAAAAGACAGAGGGAGAAGACAGATTAAGTAGCAGGAGGTCTGCTGACTATGAAAATGCCTAGCACCAGAGAGGGGGAGAAAATCAAGAACGATTTCCACTTAGAAGAAGTTTTGCAGGAAGTGATGCACAGAAGTGTGGGTTAGAAATTACTGTGTCAGTGCAATAGGAGTGATTTCTTGGTGGGTACTGTGATTGGATGGGGTGGGGGGTGGAGGTGAAAGGGAAGTGGTTACGTATAACTTTATTGATATGGGGCTAGAAATGGTGTTGAGGTAGAGAGCAATTGCAGTTTTCCCACACTGTCACCACCAAAAACAATCAGTGAAAGACGTGTGCATGCCTTTGCAATTTATGGTGTTATTGCTGGCATACTCAAATATAAGAGAGCTCTGAGAGTAAAGAAGGCCTCAGTAAAAAGTGTCAGACCTCAGATAATGTCTGGGCAGCTAATACAGTGAGTTCACTATGCAGAAGAGCCCACCTGTATCACACCAGCAAGGCTGAGAAGCACACAGATCCTACAGAAACCTGTGGACTACAGTCATTAAAACAAAGGAAAATACTGTCCAGAGATGGCAACCATCAATCATACCTCTCAACCTCTCAGAGCAAAAAATCTGGACAAAGTCGAAAATGAAGGGGGGGACAAATAGGGACAGATTTTAAATATTGCTCTTACAAACTTAGAAAATTGATAAAATAATAGGTTTTGGATTAGCATGAATTTTCTAAAGGATGTGGAATCTTAAACTCAAATATTTGTCATTATTTCATTACTTCAATCCTTAGCTATTTGCTAGAAAGTTGTAGATGTTAGGAGGAACACACCAAAAATATGAGGCACAAATCTGGACATTCTGCGAAAATCTGTTCATTTGAGAGGTATGAATATATATATATATATATATATATATATATATATATATATATATATATATATATATATATATAAAACCCAGTCACTGTACCACATGGCTCTATCCTTAGTCTGCTATTTAACATTCTCACCAACACTTCCACCCATCCATACAACAGGCCTCCCTAATACAGTACACAGCTGACACATTTTCACATCTGACAAAATGGCACACCTCCAAAAATTACTCAGAAAGCTTTAACAGCCACTGAAACATGGCTTTATAACTCACAAGTCAAACTCAACCCCCCAAAAAATAAATAAACTACAACTTTTTTACCCAAATCCCTCTCTCATGAAAAAAACAAAACTTAAAATCCTCTCTCTTGATAATATAACCAGTGAAGTCACTTCTCCTAACAAATTATTAGGGATGATAGTGGACGATAATCTTAAATTTGACCTGAATGTACAAAATTGCATAAGAAAAACTCATCAAAAACTAGGGATGCTTTACTGAGCCAAAAATTCAAACACAACAAAAACTATACTTGCCACTACTTATCTCCTCTCCAGACTTCTTTATGGCACTCCCATCCTTACTAATCTTCAGACATCACAAAAATCAAAACTTGAACAATGCTGTGATAAAGCTGCTAAATTGCAATAAATACTCTTTGAAGAGCTCACCACTGTATAGCACTAAAAAGCCTAAATTGGTTATAACTACCCCTATCAACTAACATATACTCAGTTTTCTCACCACATATAAAATTATCCAGTATCCATCTGGTTGTCAATCACTAAATGACATTCTATACAACTACATTCCAAGTTGGTCATTATGATCCAATGACCAAAAACCACTGTCTGTCCACAAACCTATCAAATCTGCTGGGCATTGTCTATATTAGCAGCATGTTGCTAAGGCCTGAAACTCCTTACCTGTATCCATCAAGTCAATACCCTCCATCCCATCCTTCAAAACTATTCTTAAAGACTTCCTAGTCAAAAGTTGACTCTGTTCTTGTCCAACACCAGGATAAACTATACATCTAAATATGAACAAGTACCTCTTCATACCTTTGACCTCCTTACTCTCCCTTCCTCACTTCTGACAATTTCTTTCCCCCTGGTTTTCTCTTTAAATATACCATAAGTTTGCTTTTCTCTCATTTCAAATTGCAATTCCTGTTTTTAT
Source organism: Protopterus annectens (assembly GCF_019279795.1). Classification (NCBI taxonomy): domain Eukaryota; kingdom Metazoa; phylum Chordata; order Ceratodontiformes; family Protopteridae; genus Protopterus; species Protopterus annectens. The sequence continues at coordinate 1,972,687,283 of NC_056733.1, forward strand.
TATACTAACTTACCTTTAATTTCTCAATAAACTGGCTAAAATCTCTCTAAATATTAACTCAATGTCATATATCTTGTATTGATTCTTAATCAATATTTTCATATTATGCCTAATTTGGCATAATTATTTAAACTGTAGATGTTTTCTGTATTATTTTTTGAAGATTGCAAAATTATTCTTCTTAAAATGTTTTGTAATTCTTTGGAGCTTTACTCCTTGGTCAGCCTCTGCTTAAAATGGGCTCCTACCCAGTTGGAGTTTCCTGGTAATCAAATGTGAACAAATAAATAAATAGTAAGGGCTAGCCACTTGACAGTGTAAAATATGGCTCTAAGTGATTCGGTCATGTTGGCTAATGGCATCAAATGGACACAGGTATTTGCCAGTGATAAGTGGGTTGAGGACGCAGCCTACTCAGACATACACCAGGGAACCATGCTAATGGTGGGAGGGGTGTGTGCCCCTATTGAACAGTGTGTGTCTACCATAAAACCCAGCAGCCCTGGGTCAGTAAACTACTGGCTGGCCAGTGTCCAGTTACACAGCCTGGGCTACCTGGGATAGCTCTGTTGAGCGAAAGTTGGGTGTAAAACCAATCAACCTGCCAAACATGAACTAAGAATTTCTACTCAATGCAGGTTCATTGATAGAACACAACCTGGAAAAAGAGGACATGATGGCATAGAGAAGGCTAGAAATCCTATGTATCCAAGAGACAAGATGAAATGGCAGTGCAGCAAAGACACTTGGCTTGGGATTCAGAGACTACTACTCAGGAGGACAGGCTAGAGATGGTGTGAGAATTGTGGGGAGAGAGAGGCTTCAGAAGGCAGTGAATGATATCATCAGAATTAATGACAGACTCATGGCAATCAAACTTCAGCCTAATGATAGGACAATACTAATAATCTCAGCCTATACCCCACAGCATGGTTGTGATAGGAAGGAAAAGTATGTATTTATTCAGCAGTTGCAAGACCTACTAGATAAAGCAGAGCAACATGAATTGGTGTTAATGATGATTCACATGAATGCACATATCAAGACAGACAGAACAGGATATGAGGACTGCCTAAGTCCACATGTGTGGGGCAACAGAAATAAAAAAGGAGAGACCATTTTAGATTTCTGTCTGGCAAATGGCTTGACAGCAGCTGTGACATCCCTTGTCTGGGCCAATAATCAAAGAGCCTCAATCCTCACCACTGACACTGGTGGGGAACGTTCACTTAGAACAAAAATAGACACACACAGTATTTTCAGATGCCGCTTTCTCACCAAGCACAATTCCCCCTATGAGGACACAGGGAGGGAGCATACTCCAGTCCTCTCTGAGCTTCCTCTTCATGCCCCAAATAAGACTCCACCTTCGCTGCAGAAATCAGTGCTCTGTGTCCCTGTCCCAGGTAGCTGACATACACACACTCTTTGAGATTTGATTTTCACACACACACACACACACACACACACACACACACACACACACACACACACACACACACACACACACACACACACACATACACACACACACACACACACACACACACACACACACACACACATACACACACCTAGGAAAGACTGGCACAGATTTACCCACTATGCTACCTCCTCCCATACTACAAGATAGATTCACTGCTACCAGCCAGCTATTTTAAGGCTCTTACCAGGGCACCCAATTACTCTTAGTAAAATTAGCACTTATACAAATGGTAGTGTTAACCAATCAGCAAGACTTTCAGGAGTGTAATCCTACAGTGCCACTAATTAAATGCAAGTACTCTCAAGGGTTAAAATATTTTCTAAAAGACCAGCCACAATGAAAGGTTTAGAGATATTTAATAATAAATAATAAAGCAAGGCAGGATAAAGTGTGTGGATAGTCTTGTCAGTTCTAAAACAGAATGCTGAGTGTCATCCATCACATCTCTTACTAGAATCTAAATACAATTGCAGTGCTGGCTACAGAATGACATCACATTTTATCACCTGATTCTGTGGTCCCCACACTACCACCCTGACTAGAAGCTGAGCCAGGATTTGGCAGAGATATGTCACAATACACACCTATAACTTTGCTAAGGATTATTTCAGCATCTGGAGACTGTAAAACAATTCCAACCCTTTCATCCTTCCTGCAGAGACTAACCAGCCATTCTCTGGCAACCCAGAGTAGCAATTAGTTCACCACTAAGGACAATAAGAGAAGGACCCCAGCCCAGACATTGTGTCTCTGGCTGCATTCAGGCCTGAGAGATAAAATCTTTATGGCCTAAACCAAGTCATTTAATTTCAGGATATTTTTCTTAAGGTTAGCTGGGCTTAACTCAACCCCTTCCATTCCAGCATCCTCTGTTAACATATGTACATTTCATTAGTTATAATACAGTCTGACATACATGTATATTTCTTTTCTGTCCAGCAGAACCCAGTGTTGATACATTTTTAACACAAGAAATTTTCCAAATGCATTTTTAACACAAGCATCTGTACAAATCAGTTTGATATTCAAATGACATAAAATTCTTTACAAAACTCCAGCTAATTATGCTGGCATATGTTACACATGCACTGCCCTACTCTCTCTGGCACAGCTGGCGCTACCTCACATCATCACAGTAGTCAACACATGGTTCAGAAAGACAGTCACACGATCACATACAAGAGTGGCCAGCATGCAACTCAGATAGACTTTATCCTAGCAAGGAAAGGGTACTGGTGTAGAATCAGTTATTGCAAAATCATCCCCAGTTAAACAGTCAGCACACAGCATAAACCACTGTCTGTCACATAAGCTGCAAGCAATGGTCAGATAAGGTTCTAAGGTCAACAAACACCTGGCTAAAGACCTGGAAGTTGACTGGAGAGAAAGCACAACAGTTCAAGGAATTAGTCAGGGCTGTAGTACCCCAAGAAGAGGAGGAAATAGGTGAAGTGGACGAATAATGGAAGTGCCTCAAAACAGCATGTGTGAGGACTACAGAACAGATATGTGGCCAAGCCAGGTATGGAAATAAGGTACATAAGGAAAGCTTGGGGTGAAATGCAGAAGTACATGAAGTCATCAAAAGAAATAAGGAGTGCAAGTAGAAGTTTGAGAAAGAAAAAAAAGACCAGGCTAGGAAGGAATACTGTTTGGCTAATAAAGAGACTAAGAAAGGAATTGCAATTGCAAAGAACAGGGCATACATGGCACTCAATCAGTTTCTGGAAACTGATTCAGTAGGTGGCACAAAGAAACTATATAAGGCTGCAAGGCAAAGACAGAAAGATAAAGAAGATAGTCAAACATCCTTCATAAGGGATGCCAGCAACAACTTGCTCACCAGTCCACAGGACATTAAAGGCAGATGGAAGGAGTATTCCCAGCTGCTTCTTAATGAAGAAAATCCCAAAGAAGCTGTACTGCCCCAGACACAGCCTACAATGAGAGAAGAAGAGGAGTCCACCCTAGAAGAAGTAAGAATAGCACTAAGGAAAATTAAGTCAGGGAAAGCAGCAGGCTCAAATAAGGTCATAGCAGATATGATGAAGACGCTGGGTGAGATAGGGGAGAAATGGTTCCTAAGGGTACTCATAGCAGTTTGGAGAGAAAGGTGTATCCCAGATAACTGGAGAATACTCGTGCCTGTGTACAAGAACAAAGGGGACATCCATAGCTGTGGGCAGTACAGAGGTATCAAACTCCTGTTACACTGTATGAAAGTTCTGCAGAGTGGGACTGATAAATGGATACACAGAAATTACAGTAGATACTATCACAGCAAAGAAACAATACAGCAGAGTACTAAAAACAATCAGCCACAGTTAAGAAATATGCATCAGGGCACAACAATAGTATTAATGCTAAATCCGATTACACTAGCAGGCAGATAGTGCTGCAAATCACACATACAACCAGGCACTAGGGTGCAACGGCCTTAATACATATTGGTACAAGAATGGTAGTTATAGTAAATCCAACTTCACTAGCTAACAGTGCTACAAGCTGACAGCACATGCAGTCAAGCACAGTCATGTTCACGTGAATATTAGGGTATATATCTCTGGAATAAGGTGACTGGTTTCTGTAGAGGTTTGGAGGATTAAGATAGTAAACAAGGTGAGCACCTGCTACTACTGTGATATGTGCCCTGGTACTGCATTGTATACTCTACAAATATGCTGCACTAAGCATGTCAGTTTCCTGATGCAGTGAGTTTAAAAGCAAGTTTGTTGAGAGGCAACTTGGCATGGTGTAGAGTGGAACAAACACACACACACATACACACACACACACACACACACACACACACACACACACACACACACGCGTGCACACACACACACACACACACAATCTCAAAACATCATGTGTGAGGACTACAGAACAGACATGCAACCAGGCCAGTTATGGAAATAAGGTACATAAGTAAAGCTGGTGTTGAAATGCAGAAGTCCAGAAAGTTATCAAAAGAAGCAAGAAAAAGTTGGAGATAGAAAAGACGGACCAGGCCAAGATGTAATATTGGTTGGGTAACAAAGGGGCTAAGAAAGGAGTCACAATAGTAAACAACAAGGTATCAGAGACACTATACCAGCTTCTAGAAAATAAGTCAGTAGCTGGCACAAAGAAACTATATCAGGTTGATAGGCAAAGACAGAAAGACAAAGTAAAGAGGATAGTCAGACACCTGTCATAAGGGATGCCAACTACATTCTGCTCACCAGTCCACAGGACATCAAAGGCAGATGGAAGGAGTACTTACAGCAGTTTCTGAAAATGCCACAGAAGCTGTACTGCCCATGACACAGCCTACAATGAGAGAAGAGGAGGAGTCCACCATGAAAGAAGTAAGAACAACACTACGGAAAATGAAATCAGGGAAAGCAGCAGGCTCAGACGAGGTCACAGCAGCCATGATAAAGATGTTGGCTATCCCAGATGACTGGAGAATAACCATACTAGTGCCAGTGTTCAAGAACAAAGGGGGCATTCACAACTGTGGGCAGTACAGAGGTATCAAACTCCTGTCACATTGCATGAATGTCCTGGAGAGGTTGATTGATAAACAAATATGAAGAGCAGTAGAAAGTAAGATGGGAGATGAGCAGTCCAGATTCAGATCAGCACAACTGACCAGATATTTGCAGTGACACAGATATTTGAGAAGAAACTAGAGAAACTGGGCATTCCGAGAGTTATAGAAAGCATATGACAAGGTCCCAAGAAAACTGATTTGGGCAGTACTGCAGTGGTTTGAAGTCCTAGAAACATTGGTAGAATTAGTGCAGGCTATGTAGAAGGACCCCAGTGACTTAAGTTCACACAGTGTTTGATCTCACAGAGGGGTTCACAGTTTTAGTGGGTGTGCACCAAGGTTCACCTCTGAGTCCACTGCTGTTTATACTGGTGATGGACAATATTAGCAACAGATCAGAGGGGCTCACTGCTGTTTATACTGGTGATGGGCTGCATTAGCAAACAGATCAGGGGGGACAGATCACCAAATTTGCTGTATGCAGATGATGTGGTATTACTGGCAGACTCTGAGCAAGAACTTCAGAACTTCAGAACTACTGCAGGTAGTCAGCATGCACACCTCAACTCCTGCACCTACCAAACCAACAACACATAAACCAAACACAAACACAAGCATGATCCACATAATATATCCTCTGCAGAATATAGTACACATAATATATCACACACCAGTGTATCAACAGTCAAGCCCCTAAGGCATAACACAAAAACAAACATCTTTGTCATAGGTGACTCAGTTGTGAGACACACAGATGTCCCTCTCACTAGATTGGATAAGGAAAAAGTCACGGTCAGCTGTCTGTCAGGTGCCAGGATCTGCCACATACACACACACACACACACACACACACACACACACACACACACACACACACACACACACACACACACACACACACACTGAAGTCTCTCAACAACAGGCACTGTTATGACTCCATCAAAGTCCATGTTGGTGTGAATGACTTGAGACATACCTCACTGGACTAAATGAAGAGAGAGATATGAATGAGCTCTCTTATTATGTGTCTCAAGCAGGTATGTCCCAAGCCTTAAGCAGCATTTTACCTTCACCTAGGATGATACTTCAATACAAGAAAAAAATGATTGGCTTCAACAATTGGCTTAGTTTCTGGAGTTATTCAAAGGGGATCCAGTATCTGTCAGCCTGGGATAACATGGTCAACAGACCTCGATGTTTTGTCAGAGATGGTCTTCATTTCTCACCCCTGGGTATTTGGTTACTAGCTAAGGCACTTGCCACCTCTTAAAATATATACATTTAAACACTTACAACAGTGCATGTACATTTCTGTTTGTTACAATGTATATATATTAAAGGGTTAAAACTTTCTTAGCTGAAAATAAGTAGGAAAAGTAGAAATAATAAAGTTGTTAATTACTGTATATGTTTGGCATCCATACTGTGTACCTTGACTATACGGCTGCAAGGGAACTGCAGATAAGAATGAATTCCTGACTAGTATAGCTGTAAGGATGACCAGAGACAAGGATGACTTCCTAAGTCTTGAAGGATGCTACATAATTCACCTTGAAAGTGAACAAAATTCAGCTTATCAGCAGACTGCATGACATCAAGCAAATACCAAAATAACAGATGGATCCATGTTTTGTGAGAAAAAACTATATAAAAAGACTCTAAGACTAAATGGTGTTAGTTAAGATATTTTTATAGGAACATCAGTTCTGAGGTAAATGGAGAATCATCATCTATAGCTGTATCAAGAAGCAAACCTTGTACATTAAAAGCTGTAAGCTGTAACGTATAGTATGTGTCATCTGTTATATAGATAAGTTATTTTATTAGTAGCTGTGCATATGTTGCTTAAAGTTATTAAAGTATTATAAAGTATACAATGTTCCATGGTAATTCATTTTTCACCACCCCCATAGTGCTGTTTTTAGGCAACATCACAAGAACAAATTTTCCAATGTAAAAATACCCTCTAAAAGCAACTTCAAGATTATGCTGCTAAATGCTAGGAGTCTAAACCAGAAACTGCACTCACATGAAGCAGTCCTCCCTTTGCAAGATGCTGATATTTGTGCAAAAACTGAGATCTGGTTTAAGGCTGTGGAGGCGAAGATGCTGACATTTGTGCAGTCACTGAGATCTGGTTTAAGGCTGTGGAGAGCTCCCCACCTACACCAGGTTACATTTCCTCCACACATTCAGACTACTATCTGAAGACATGAGATCTAAAGGAGGTGGTATATCAGTATTCATTAAAGGTAAATATAACTCTAGATTGGTTAAACAGCATGATTCCCTTTAATTACGTCAGGAGCAATTGCCTGTAGGTAAGACCCCCCCCTCTTCAGCCATTACCAGCTATAGAACCCCCTCCATGAATCAGGACATCTACTCAGTCTACTTGGATATACTTGAGTCAATCAAGATACAACCAAACACCCTGGTTTTAGGTGACTTATATTACCCCTTCCATTGACTGGGTAAATTACACGTGTTCTAACTCACTTGCCCAAAGGTTCCTAGACTTCATTAACTCCAATGCCCTGGACCAGCTGGTTGACACACCCACAAGGGGCTCAAACATCCTGGATCTGGTGCTCACCAACATGGGAGACTGATGCACCACCCCCAGTGTGTGGCCATCCCCGGTGAGATCTGACCAGAAATCAGTCAGCTAGAAGTAACTATAACACATTCCTCCCCCTCCCATTAGCAACAACTAAAGTAAAAAACTTCTCCAAGGCCAATTACAACCTCTTATATGACAGCATGAATAGTCTTATAGCCCCTCCCCCCACTGATGGAACAGACACCTATGCTGAGTTAAACACCAATGCTTTATACAAGCACATGTACAGTTGTATTGACTCTGCCATACCTGATAGAACCAAACAAGATCTTCAAAGAAAAACAAACCTGCCTGGTGGACAACTGTCATTAAAAGGCTATACAATAGGAGAAAGAAATTGCTGTCTAAAAGTAGGAAGGATGGTCTCAAAACTGGAAACACTCCTTCCTCAACTTAAACAAGCAAATAAGACTCAGAGTGAAGTCCTCCAAAGCTACCTACAAATCCAAATTAGTTTCCCTAGCTAAGGATAACCACAAGGTGTTCTTTAGTTGCATCCATAACCTCAAAGGTAAGGCCCAGATTTGCGCTGAACTCATAGTTAATGGTACTACATATACAGAACCTGTGCATATAGAAAACCTGATGGCTGACAGGTTCAGTGAAAACTTCATTCCCTTGTCCCCACCGCATATACCCCGAAGCATCCCTAACACATGTCCCTACCTAGTATCTCTGAGGAGCAGGTCTTAAACCCCCTCTCCAAGCCAAAAACACAGCCTCTGTGAGATCAGACAATATCCCAGGCTGTGTTCTACATGGGTTAAAACAGAAATTAGCATTACTATTGGGTACACTTTTTAATCACAGCCTAAGCACTGGCTTTATCCCCATGGAATGGAAAACAGCTACTGTCATCCTTTGCACAAAGCGGGTGTATCCATGGACCCCGGGGACTATAGACCCATTAGTCTGACCAACCTATTCTACAAGGTCATGGAACTAATCATCATGGACCTTATTAACAAAAATATAGGAAATCTCCAGACACTTGACCCCACCCAGTTTGGCTTTGGTCAAGGGGATATTATGCCTGTTAAACCTGGTAGATTAATTTGAGACAGCTGTCCACTGGAAGCCCTAGACAAGAGAATATCTGTGCATACAGCTTACCTAGACTTAGCCAAGCCTTTTGACACAATCCCCCCTCAGGCATCATTATAAAACTCACCCAGCTGGGTATAAACCTATATATTGTCAGGTGGGTTGCAAACTGGCTCACTGATAGAACTCATCAGGTCAAAATAGAGTACTCCACCTCCTCCAGCAGACCTGTAACCGGTGATGTTCCACAGGATTCAGTTCTTGGACCCCTACTGTTTGGAATCTACTTCTCCAAAGTACATGCTAAAACTAAAGGACTGTGGCTGGCAAAGTTTGCTGATGACTGCAAACTGGGAATGATCATTGAAACCTCTAGCAATGTCAACCTCCTGCAAGAAGATCTTACGCAGACTAATGACTAGTGCCAAAGTCATGGTCTTAAACTTAATGCAAAAAAAAATGCATTATCATCCCCTTCAGGGTGATGTTCTTGCAGACTACCACATTAATAGCAGTACCCTGAGCACACAGTCAGTGGTGAGAAATCTGGGCACACAGGTCGACAGCAACCTTAACTTCGATCACCATGTCTCCACAGTGGTAAGAAGGGCATTTTATATTGCTCATCTCATAAGTAAGGGTATTGCCTCCAGGAAAAAAAGAGTTTATAACCCATCACCCTGTAGTCCTCCTTAATCAGGCCAATAATAAAGTACAACACTCCCTTGGTATGTTATTTTTTCAAACACCTGCAGCAATTGGAGAGACCACAAAGGTTCCTTACAAAGAAAATTTAGGGTCTTCATGATCTGCCTTATCTGGACAGACTGAAATCATTGTCATTTTACTCTGTGTCATACAGATTGCTCAGAGGTGACCTGTGTCTAGCATACAGAGCAATCTCTGACCCAGTGTTAATGGAAATGCTGCACATTCACAAGTAAAATGGCACAAGGATCATTTGCTCAAAGGACTTTAAACCTGGTATATGACATCAACAGAACTTGCTGGAGAGACAGATTTGTCTCACAAAGGTTGCCTCAACTTTGGAACAAGCTTTCAATTTATGCTAAACAAAGCCCCTCATTGGTGCTATTTAAGCATAATTTGGGACGATTGGATGGGTAACTTATAGGTTCATAGGTTAGTACTAGGCTAACTGCCCTTGTGAGCCATTGTAAGCCTAGCCAATTATCCCTTGTGAGACTCAAACCCTGCACCTTGTGTTTGTAAAGCAAACACCTTAACCATTAGGCCACCCTCCCAACCCCGAGGGTTCTACCTCTGCCCCTGTTGGATAGGAGTAATACATGCTGATTTTAGTGTCTGCTTGAACCAGACACCCTTGGGAACATGGGTTGAACTTAGCTAGGCTTGTAAGGGCCTTGGGGCCATTAGTCTAGTAACCACCTATAAGCCTATGATCCTATGATTTGGGGGTGTTGAGGAGAAGGGAAATCTGAACGAGGAGGTCAAAGCTAGAATCAAAGGGGTTTCAGCCAACTGGCATAGAGTACCAGGTGTATTATATGGCAAAAGAATGCCAAAGAAGCTGAAAAGTAAGATGTACAAAACAGTGGTACAACCAGTATTACTGTATGGTATGGAAACCTGGGCACTAAAGGCTGATCAGGTGAAGAAGCTAGAGGTGATGGAGATGAAGTACCTGAGATGGGTGATATGGTGCACACTGTGGAACAGATGAAGAAATGACAACATAAGAGCAGAAACCAAGGTAGCTCCAATTGTAGAAAAGGTCAAAGAGAACAAGTTATGGTGGTTCAGGCACAAGTGCAGAAAGAGAGAAGGGAATCTGGTGAAGAAGATTTGAGACAGACAGGAAGAAGGCAAGAGGAAACAAGGCCATCCAGAAAGGATGTGGATGGATTGTGTGACAGAATACCTGTGACAGTCAAGCATGAGTATCAAGGAAGGCAGGATAGTGCCTCTGAATACAGAGAGAGATGGCAATAGTTGACACAACACCCCGATCTGATGTAGAAAATGGGCAAAAGGGGATTGATGATGATGAGAGGGAGCTGAAATGAGGCTGAAGGGCAGGGCTCAGAACTGTCAGCAAATGTCTCCCTGTCAGAAGCATACGATCCTCCTGAATTCCTTGGCTATTTTGTTATGGAGATAAGTATCCTGGAGGTCTTATGAGCACATCCAATCATTTGTAAACAAGGCAATGTCATTTTCACAGTGACCATCCTGAATTGTATTTTTGTACTATATTGTTTTATGTCACTGAGATCAAGGACTGGTCTGAGGTCCTTGTTATTCTGTAGTACTAACAAGAATCTTTAATGGAACCTAGACCCTCTCTGATTAGATGGGACCTCTTAGATGGCCCATTTTTGAATAGTGTGGCAATCTCTCTCTCATTTGCTGTTCTGCACTTGTGGGGTGGAATGTCTGGGAGTAGGAGAGACTGGCCATGTGGAAAGTAAGCAAAGGGTACTATATAGCTTCTGGATGTTACTATCCTCATCTTCTTTCTTGTTTGATGGCCATCCCCACATCTGAATGAAGAAACAAATAACCACCTACTACTTTCAGGGGGCAGCAGCTGAGCAAGCATTCAGGGACCCCTGAATCTCTGTTTTTTAAGGCTACCTCTGCCCTTGGGGCAGCATCTGTTGAAAGGACAGTTACTGCCTTGGCCACCTGTCGGAAGAGTAGTAAAAGGATTGACATTGGGATTTCATGAACCAGGGAGATTTGGGATCATTTTAATTCCAATTGTAGGAGCACTGCAAGGGCTGAAATCTAACCCACAAGGCAGAAAATATATTTCCTTCCTGCTCACTCTTCTGCAGTTTCCATTTAACTATATGTCCAAACAATGAGGATCATTCATAGGAAGGCTGCTTTTAAAGTTGTCCAAGAGTCACAAAGGAGTAGCCAGGATGACATCTTTCAGTTAATCATGCTGCCACTACCCTAGCTGTTCCAGCAACTGCATTGTGCAGCAGCCTCATAAAGATAGTATAAATATTCAACATTGTAGCCATATAAGCTTTGACTTGTTTTCTGGACTCAGAAGTGATTTGCTTTTTCAAAACATCTAAAGCTTGTTCAGTTATGTCTCTTTGGAAGCAATTCATGTGGGTAATATAATTTACTGCCCTCAGGACAAATATGCCAGAGTCATAGGCACACCTCTCCTTCCTGTCCACTGCATGAAATTCTTTGTTTGGTGGCTGAACAATAGGTGTATCGACTGACAGCTCTCTTTTGGTGGCCAAGTGCTGCCTATCGTTAGGTGGCAAATAATTTTATCTAGTTTTCCTGGATACTGTCTCCATGGAGTCAGGCTTCTGCCATGTTCTCCCCAACCAAGATCAATCAGATGGACATCATGGGGAACCATACAGAATGTAGAAAGAGTGGACTTGAATGCTTCAAATAACACTTCTTTGTCTTGGGTAGGTGGGTTGGTGGACAAAATCCCCTCTAATGCATCTATTGGAGGATTTCATCAAATCTAACATCTTCTAGAGAGGACTGTGCAGAACCCTCTCCTTGATCTAAATCAGACTGATGTGAGGTGAATCCAGGCTGGATTCTAGGTGTTTCCTTTATTTCCTGGGAAGATCCAATGGAGACTCATCTTAATCTTCCAGTGGACAGGTGTCTTGGCCTGTGGAGAAAGCTGTACGAAGCCTGGGAAGGATGATGAGAGGACTGAAGTCCAGACTAACAGAGTGTTAAGGGGTGCAAACAGTGTCAAAACTTCTTTTGTAATCTTTCTAGAAGAGGAAGCTATCTTCCTCTCGATAGTCTCAAAAGCCAGTCCTGAGTCTTTCTGCAATGGGGACTTCTGAGCAATATCAGTCTACATCAAAACATAGATCAAATGTACTGAAGATAGGAGCACTAACACCAAAGATCCACACAGTTCTAATATCAAGATTGGAGCTGAAACCAAAACACACTGAAAACTCTGATACCAAAACCAGTCCTGAGGGAATCAGAGTATAGGACCATGTCAGTGGCCTGGAATTGAGGACCCAGCCATTAGACTCCAATGACACCAAGGGTTTTGGCATCAAGTGAGCCAGATACAAGGGAGTCATCACCAAGGCCTCCAAGCTAGTCGGTAATGACCCCACAAACTTTGGGCAAGACATCGACTCCAAAATCACTAGTAAAAACTGAGACCAGTAAAGGAATTTTAGAGGTGAATGTGGGCCAACCAGATTGGGCCTATAGACAGTGAGGGATGGGAGAATATTTACTTGACAATCGGATAACAAATGAGATTTATGAATTTATTAGAGTAGAATTCCCAAAGATGGCTTCTATTATAGGGATTCCTAAAATACACAAGAACCTTGAGAAACCTCCATTCAGGCCGATAATATCAGGTTCAAAGTCCAAAACCTATAATTTGGGGGTGACTATTGACACATGGACCAAGCATGTGTATGATAACGTTGACAACCTCACTAAAGACTCTTGGAACTTTTTGGGAAAATGGACTCCCTTAATATGGCAAAAGGGGTTGACCTTTCTTACAATTGATGTTGTCGACCTCTTCTCTAGTATACCTAGGGAGACGGGTCTAGACTACTTTTTTAACAGTTTAAAGAGGTTTTCAGGTTTGAGTTTTGAGAAAATTAACCTGATAGTGGACATGATGGGTTTGGTCTTAGACCACAATTATCTTCAGTTCCAGGGTGAACTATTCAGACAGAGCAGAGGGGTAGCGATGGGTGCTTCTTGCGCCCCGGTGTTTGCAAACCTTGTAATGTTAGAATGGGAATCTTTGTTTATCTTTCCTAGTGAGTATTATAAGTATATGGTATACTATACTAGGTATTTGGATGATTTATTCATTCTTTGGAATGGACCAGTTGATGTGATTCATAGTTTCATAGAATACTTGAACAACACAACCAGTTTCTTGAAATCCACGTACAAAGTAGAGTCTCATGGTATTTCTTACTTAGATACTTATGTCAACATTAATGATAAAGAATTTGAGTCCAGGATTTATAGAAAAGAAACTTTTTCAAACGATTATTTATTTTATGGCAGCTGTCATCCACCCCATATTTTTAAAAATGTTTTTAAAGGCCAATGCATACGTGCAGCTCGCATGTCTTCAAACAAAGAGATTATGGAAAGTGAACTGAATACTATATATAATATGTTCATTAATAGAGGCTATCCTGATGACATGATTTCCCCGATATTAGTTTATGTTAAGAAAGAATGGGGTCACAAATATCCACCTTTATTAGGAAGACCATTCACACCAACAACTAAAAAAGTGGAGCAAAACAGGTGTATTTGTGTACTTATGTGCAGTCCTTATATTAATTTTATTAAGGACATATTGCTTAAACACTGGAACCTCTTAACGACCTCTGAAGAGGTTAGTGATCTAGTAGGTCCTTTACCTAAATTTGTTTTTAAGACTTCTTATAATATTAAAAATATGTTGGAAAGGAATAAAGATAGTAGAAGAGAGGTTAATAGATTTAAGCACACTAAAAAGTGTGGTACATGCAAACAATGTAAGTTTATAAATGAAGCTGAGGTTATTAAGTTAAACAATATCACTAGGAATTGTTTACATAGTACAGCTGGAAATTGTAATACACCCAGAATAGTTTATGTTGCCACTTGCATTTTGTGTGATGCCTATTATATTGGCAAGACAGAGAGGAAATTCAAGACAAGAATTTATGAACATTTATATAGAATTAGGAAGCAGGATCCCAATAATGCTTTGAGCAAACATATTTTAGACAAAGGTCCTGATCATTCATTTCTTTTTAGTATTATTGATCATATTGACCATATTGCATTAGGGGGTAATTGGAAAAGTTATTTGGCACTTTTAGAAAGTAAATGGCAGCTATGATGTGATGCTATTACCCGACCTGGACTGAATGATTATATAAGTATAAAACCTTTTCTCATCTTGGACACTTGATTCATGTATTTTAAAGTATTTTTAAGTATTTTAAGTATTTCAAGTATTTAATTAATTATCCACTGTTAAGTATTTAAACAATTATTTATTTATTCATTGTATCATTGTTATTTATTTATTTATTTATTTATTATATACATTATGACACTTAGTTTTTCTGTATGTGTTTATTCTATCTGTAGATGGCAGAGCTTGTTCATAATACCAGTTGGTTTCACTGATTTTTCAGAAGAATATGTATACATATTATATTTTTTATATATACCTTGTCTTGCTTATATTGGATATATATATATATATATTTATAATAATTTTTCATTAATGTGTAATACATCTATCTATCACATTATATCATATTTATTATGTATATTATATATATTTTCTGTATATATATTTTTTAGAACTTTTTAATTCTTCAAAATTGCCACATCATCCTATCCTAGTTCATTTCAGAAGCACTTCAGTAGGACCAAGTAGACTTAAGGGGTGACGTAAAGGGTGGATGGAAACAGAGATATCTGAAGAGCTGTCTGTCAGAAAAATGTCTGATTAAGGTCTTTTTCTATGATATATCAGAAATTAGCATTATCTGCATGCAGCAGGTCTATGGCACTGGTGAAATGGAGTGCAATGAAGCTGGTCCCAAGAGTGGGTGCTGTAGTTCCAAGAGGGAAATGTTTGGTGCTGAGGAAATACCTGGTTCTTTGGCCCTTCCTTTCTGTTCTTCCTTGTCTTTTTCCTTTTCCTTTTGCCTTTCAGATTTTTTTTATCACTTTCCTTTTCTTTTTCCTTGCTCTTCTCATATTCTGGGAAAAGAAGGCCATTGACTATTAATTTATTTTGCCTTTCTAATAGCCTTTGCAAATAAATCAATCCAACAGGTGTTATTTCCCCAAGCACAATATGCAGTCATCATTGGTGTCCTGGTGCAGAATTTTGTGGTCACATTTGCCATAAATTTTGAACACTTTATCCATTTTAGTACACAACACTGTCCAGTAAATACCAAGTCAAATAGCATTTAAACTGTAGCACAATATGCAACTAAATCACACCACAATTTAAACCGCTAATAAAGAATTATCAGTAAAATATAGACAATAACTATTAGCATTTACATTTTAGGTATGTAAGCTGCTTAAATCACTAGAAATATCTAATCTAGCAAAATAATTACAGAAAGGGATAAAGTAAAGAGCAACCAGGCCTCCTTACCTGTCAATGGCGAAGGAGAGGTGGCAAAATACATTTTTTGTCCATGGCGAAAAGCTGGAATAAAAACATTTTTGGGGTGTTTTTTTTTTTTATTAAACAAATAGTGAATTAGAAGTTAAAATATTGACATAAACTGACAGGAAGTTAGAATAAAAAAGTAAAACAGGCTTATAAACTGAAGTACAAATGAAGCCCTTAGCTGAGCATTTTGGATCACTTCTAGCACAAGGAAGACCTGATGTAGGGTTAGGGACAGATGTGTTATCTGAGTTTGAGAGAGCTTGAGGTTTAGACCACTAGCTAGAGTTGCTGGATCAGCTCCACAAGATGGCTATATCCCACAAGCCATATCAGACAGATGGGATGAAATAGGATCTGAGTATATTTCTACAATACATCCTGACTACAAAGCCATCATGGTAATTTTTTTTTTTTTTTTTTTTTTTTTAACAAAAACAATTATTCTGTAAATTCATTATCCCTACAAATAATTCTCATTAACACATACAGTAAAAACAGGAAATTTTGCAGCTAACATGCAGTCTTTATGTAATAAGATAAGACCCCAGGTCTAAACTCTAACAATGGAGAGTTGTTTACTTTCCGATCATCCTAAAGGTCTGTACTCAGTTATCCATTGTTTTTTGTTACATTCATGACCACTGTGAATACTCATGTAATAAACTGACAAATTGATTACACTACCAAAAAAGGTACATAGTAAGTTTTATACATTTTTAAGTAATCCTTATTCATAATAAAAGTGTTTAAGTAAATTAAACGATTGTGTTTTACTCCTCTGTATTCTGTCCCATATTGTGCTGCAACATGCTAGAAAATTAATGTCAGATTCTAACACTTGTCTAGCCTTGGAAAAATTAAAAAAAAACTCATTAGCCACCTCCCCCAGATATCTACATAACTTATCTACAAGAATTAAAATACAATCTAAAGTAAATAACATTAGTTGTATATATCATGAAAAGAAAGGGAAAAAAAGTATCAGATATAGGAGACATCCTTGAAGCGTTTCGGTTCCATTATATGGAACACTTCAAAAAAGAAGATTTAGATACCAACCAAATAAACTTAGATACAAACCTTATCAATATAAAAAACATTTCAGAAAACTTAAAACTAGACCTGTAAAAACCTATATTCTACAAAGAAATTGTTGACAAGATAAAAGAAAGTAAATCTAACAAAGCTCCAGAGATAGATGGTATAATTACGGAAATTTACAAACTCTTCCCTCCAACAGTAATCTCCTTTTTTCATAAAACTTTGTTAGAAGTCCAGTCAGAAGCAAAAATACTGCCCTCGTGGAAATATTCTCTCATAACACCAATTCTAAAAGATAATAAACCATCAGACCTTTGCACCTCATACAGACCTATATCATTACTGAATAATGATTACAAAATATTCATGCCAATCCTAGCTAACAGAATGAAAATTCCACTTTCAAAGATAATTAATAATGACCAAAATGGATTTATATATAATAGGCACACACATGGTAATATTAAAAGGATACTTACTCTTATAGATTATGTGAATAAAGAAGATAGAGAAACACTTGTAATCGGATTAGACATAGAAAATGCCCTTGAGTCCCTCAACTGGGAATATCTATTTAAAACTTTAGCATTATTTGAATTTCCTCCTCCCTTCATCTTATTACTAAAAACATATATATTAATAACTTAGCCTACATTAAATTAGGTCCTTTCACCTCAGAATCTATCCATATAACGAAAGGTACTAAACAAGGATGCCCCCTTTCTCCTATTTTATTTGTTTTGGCTATAGAAATACTTGCAGAAATAATACACAATAATCCAAGAATAAAAGGAATAGAATTCTATGACCTTTACATATCTAACATAATGCTTTTTGCTGATGATATTTTATTAACCCTATCAAATTCCAGCGAGTTATCAGGATAGCTAGAAGAAGTAATGGAGAAATTTTATAAGATTTCAGGTCTACACTTTAATAGATCAAAATCAAAATTTCTATTTTTAAATAAGAAAAAAGAACTACAAGTTACAGGTAAATCCATCATAGGAAAACAAAAACTTACGCTAAATTATTTAGGAATAGTGTTATCAAAAAATATAAACAAAACAATATTAATAAATTATTAAAACATTGAAACAATAAAAAGATATATAAAAAAGTGGAACAAAATTATATTAACTTTTGAAGACAGATTGCAATTAATAAAAATGGTCTTATTGCCAAAAATACTACATGTAGCATTAGCAATTCAGTTAATTCCTGAAAGATGCATTCTTAAAGAAATAAACTCATGTTTAATAAATTTGTTATGGTATCGCAAAAAGAATAGAGTAGCTCTAATTCATCACATTAGACCCTGGAAACAAGGAGGTTTGAACTTCCCAGAAATAGAAACATGTATAAAAGCATCTGTGCTTAAAACTACAGTAGACTGGATAAACCCAAATTATTTTGCCAACTGGAAAGAATTAACAATGTCTATATTAACAAATGAATTTAATCTGTTAAAAAATGTGTAATATTAGACAAATTAAAAAAACCCTGGTACATACTATGCTTATGTATACAATATAATATAACAAAACCTTCTAAAACATCACTGATTAATCATTACATTGATTCCTTTAGGAAACTTATTAATGCAAACATAGATCTAAAACTTTGGTTTGACCTTTTAACCCCATTTACCATCACTAAGAGCTTTCCTCACAAAATATATAGGGAAACAATAACCTCCTGGGAACAAAATGGATTCTTACTCTGGTTTCAATGTGTAAGTAAAGTAAATGTTTTTGACATACATATGATAAAAACTACTTACAATATTCCAACACAGGACTTGTTAACCTTATAGTACATGCAATAGTGAAAATTTAGTTTACTTGGCTAACTCTGAAAAATGTTTGTGTTTTACATTGGAAAAACTAATTGCAAATTCAAGGAGAGAATTGCATCCCACTTATCTGATATAAGAAAGGGGGGTTGAGACAAATGCACGTAGTAAGCATATTTTACATTGTGGAAATGAACATACATTTAAATTTAGGATACTGCAGAGAGTTTGCAAAAACAAGAGGGGGAAGACACTGTGAATGCCACAGAGAGAGCACAATACAAATGGATACACTTTTTTAGATCTGATGTCTATCCAGGGCTTAATAAAACTAATAGTATTAAACCCATTTTGAAATTAAGACAAGCATATGTTAGTTAGAGTATTACAGTTGTCCTATGGAGCTTTTTAGGCAGTAATGAAATTTGTTAAGTTGACCATTGTTTTTAATGAAGTTTTTTAGTGAACTAGGCTTAGTCAACTATATTAATTATGTAAATTGTATAATTATATAATGTGTTTATGAGATATGTTATGTGACTGGCTGGTGTTCTGTATTTATTCTGTGGTTTTAATGTACTGATTCATTCTTGAAAAAGAGTTTCAACTCGAAAGCTTGAAGTAATAAACCTTGTTTTACATGGATGGTCATGCTGTGCCTTTTTGTTACTGGATTTAATTTTGTGTTGGTTCATCAGTACATTTAGCTTTTCTACACCTGCTTCCTTGACTTTGTTTGCTTACTTTGTTGGTGAGGATAGCACATCCTTGTTCCGCTTTAAACAACCAGCCTGTAAGAAGGAATTATTCTGAATATCAAGATTAGTGGATTATCTGTAAAGAAAATGTTAACTGTTGGTGAGAACCCTATTTTGCTGCTTTTTCATTCTGCTACTTCTGAGAATTTGAAAGTGACTGTACCTGCTAATGACTCTAAAAGAGAAGAATGTTTACACAGAATGCATAAACTTGAATTGTTGGTTCAGAAATATAAGAGACTACAGTGGCAGAGACTTTCATTTTCAACTTATTTAGAGATGGGCATTGTGCCAAGAGGGCTGAGAATAACTAAGATGCTGACTTATGTGAATAAATATCCCACTTTACTGAAGAAATGGCAAGAACTTAATTTACATACCAATATGGAATATATGAGGATTATGAATTACTTTTTTTGCATTAATAGAACATGACCTGTATACTAAGATAGATGCTCTTGAGAATGAAATTGTTACTTGTACTGAGTTTGAGAGACTTACACAACAGTATCAAAGTGTGTTAGATAACCTTGCAGAGTTTGAGAGCAAATTAGTCTCTATTAAGAAGCAAAAGCTGATTAGAGACATCTCTGACTTTCAGAATAACCATGTTTTCTCCTGGCCCAGAGTGGAGAACTGTGAGGGCTCATAGTTCATCAAATACAAGTGCAAATCAACCTAATGCTCATCTACAACAATCTAGAAGAGAGGGCACTTCTACTATGAGTAATACAGCACCAATTAGTACACAGGAAGGAACTGCTGTGCATATAGGTGAAGCTGTTACAGCTTTAGACCCTTTTGCAAGTGAACCTACATGCCAAGAACTTCTGGCTGACAAGAACCATACTGGTGAGGTTCATAACAGTGATATTTCTACCACTGAGACAACAAGTAGCTTTTTAGGCGAAACAAATCTAAAAATAAAACTACAGCTCCCAATACAGGTGCAGCAGAGGGAGAGAGACCAAAGCAAGCAAAGAGGAACACCGCAAAAGAAAGACTTGGGGGCAAGACCGAAGGTTGGCCCTGTAACAAGAAGCAGAAAGACTTAGCAGGACATACTGTTGTTAACTTGTCTGGTTTTGAATTTTCTGAACTGGAACTGAGTTTACTAGACAAGGGTTTAACTTTTATTCTATCTGGTAATGGTGTATTGAATGACAGCATTACAGAGCTAAGAATGCTTGTTAGGAATTTAGATCAGAAAGTGTTATTTGGGAATAATAATGCCAGTACTGAAAATGTCTTAAAAAGAAGTAGCACTTTTTTACCTAATAGCACAGCGACTGTCACAGCCTTTTTATAGTTATGTGAGAATGATGTTTATGATTTGTTTTTTAATGGAAAATCATCTAGTTTTCATGTTTGGGGATGATGTGCATCATCAGACTTTAGGAGGAGCTATGGGCACACCTGTAGCAAATAGCTATGCTAACATACTGTTGACTAGATGGGAAGAATATACTACTTTTAATTCTAACAAAAATTAATATTATAAAAGTGCTTTAATGCACTACAAACATTCTGTAGATGACATAGTATTATTCTGGAGAAGTAGCAAGGAGGCATTGGAGCTATTTGTTGAACATCTACAAAAATAGCACCAGCTTCCTTAAGTTTGAAATGTCTTGTTCAGTAGAGGAAATCCCTTTCTTGGATGTTAAACTGATGAATATTGATGGTAATATTCATACATCTATACACAGGAAAGAGGTACAAGCAACTAGATATATACATAATTCCAGTATGCACCCCACTCATGTTTATAAGGGTGTAGTAAAAAGTCAATTATTGAGAGCCAGTAGGCTAAACACCACTGAAGAAGGGTTTGCAGCTGAAATTAGTACTATGACACAGGACTTTTTGGCAAGAGGTTATAGTAGAGATTTATTAATTAAGAATATAGAAAATGTTAAATCTGAAAGGGCTAGTATGGCTAAACCATATTTACTTAGAGAAGGCAATAATGCCCAGAAGAACAGCCTGGTGAGAGAAGCTGGGTTTAATAAATTAGGATATATGATGAAGTACAACAGACGTCCTAGGCAGATT
The DNA here is from genome assembly GCF_019279795.1 of Protopterus annectens. Taxonomy (NCBI): domain Eukaryota; kingdom Metazoa; phylum Chordata; order Ceratodontiformes; family Protopteridae; genus Protopterus; species Protopterus annectens. The sequence goes on from NC_056733.1 coordinate 1,972,708,809, forward strand.
CAGTCCATAATTAAAAGAAATTGGACTGTTCATAGTTCTGATGTTAATGTTAGGAAAATATTTTATTTAACATTTGTTGACTGGGAAAGTCCGACTAGGTTCCACAGATCCTGTTTTCAGTGGAGGCCCAGCAAGAAATGCTCCAAAAGGATGTCTTTAGATTGTGGAAAGAAACCCACGCGAATGCAGGGAGAACATGCAAACTCCACACAGAAGGCACCCCAGCTGAGAATCGAACTGGAGAACCTCTTGCTGTGAGGTGACAGCTTTAACTGCTGCACCACTGCACCACCCCAAGCAATATATACATATTTTGTATAAATAGTAGGAGAAAAGCCTTATTCTATATATAAGAAAGAGAAGCACCTCAAACAACTTCTTTGCTATAAAGATTTTGATAAAAATGAAGAGTTACATAGATTTAACAAGGGGACAGTCACCTGTTATAACTGCACCTTTTGTAAGTTCATTAATATGGAAACAGGATTTATATATCCTATAACACAAGTTAATTTTATTTTTAAGGCATTTGGGATGTGCAATAGTGAAAATTTAGTTTACTTGGCTAACTGTGAAAAATGTTTGTGTTTTTACATTGGCAAAACTAACTGTAAATTCATGGAGAGAATTGCATCCCACTTATCTGATATAAGAAGGGGGGGTTGAGACAAATGCACTTAGTAAGCATATTTTACATTGTGGAAATGAACATACATTTAAATTTAGAATACTGCAGAGAGTTTGCAAAAACAAGAGGGGGGACATTATGAATGCCACAGAGAGAGCAGAATACAAATGGATAAACTTTTTTAGATCTAATGTCTATCCAGGGCTTAATAAAACTAATAGTATTAAACCCATTTTGAAATTAAGACAAGCATATGTTAGAGTATTCCAGTTGTCCTGTGGAGTGTTTTAGGCAGTAATGAAATTTGTTAAGTTGACCATTGTTTTTAATGAAGTTTTTTAGTGAACTAGGCTTAGTCAACTATATTAATTATGTAAATTGTATAATTATATAATGTGTTCATGAGATATTTTATGTGATTGGCTGGTGTTCTATATTTATTCTGTGGTTTTAATGTACTGATTCATTCTTGAAAATGAGTTTCAATTCGAAAGCTTGAAGTAATAAACCTTGTTTTACATGGATGGTCATGCTGTGCCTTTTTGCTACTGGATTTAATTTTGTGTTGGTTCATCAGTACGTTTAGCTGTTCTACACCTGCTTCCTGGACTTTGTTGACTTGTTAACCTTACAAAGCATTTTAATGCACACTCGAGATTTATGCAGATTAATTAATAATTCCTCATTTAAAGATATTCCAAATCTAATAAGTTTTCTATAAGAATTTATATATAATAGTTGTGAAAAGAAAAATCCATTTCAAATCTATATAAAGAGTTAATAACATATAAAACAATTCCTAAACCAGCATACTGGCAGTTCTTAACAAAAGGTCAGTCATTACAATTAACAGAAGAAATTAAAATTAACATCTTACTATCAGTTAATTACACCTATACCACACAGTACTGGAAAATATGTAACTGGAAATACTTACATAGAGCATTTTTAATACCAGATCGAATTAAAAAGATCAGTGCCACAACAAATGTTTTTTGCTGAAAGTGTGAAACATCAAATAAAGCAAACTGGATTCATATTTTTATGGAATGGAAACAATCATTTTTTACAAGCTTTATTTAATGAATCCTTTACCTTAACTAAACCATTGATTATACTAAATGCAAATGAAAGTACCTACCAGAATACAAATGTGTAGTTGTTATGGACAATACTTGCTATACCTAGGAAATGCGTAACCAGAAGTTGGAATTCAAATACACCCCAACCTTGGAAGAATTCTACACTTTACTGAAGGCAACTGCATCGATGGAAATAAAAATCAAAGAACTACGAATTTATCCCAGGCCATTGGTAAATAATCCTTGGAAAAAAGTTATATCTTTGTTGGACACTTTGCAATAATCAGTATTGTATCTCTGATAACTGATATGTTAATTCTATATTTAATAACTTACAGTGTATATAGTTGAAAGTCAGGCTATTGTAAATATTGTATATAGTTGTTTAAAATGATATTTGAAAATATTATGTAAATGTTATTTTAATTGAAAATAAAAAATTTTTTGAGAAAAAAGAAAATTAATGTCATGCTAAGACAGCACCTTGGCACCTAGCTGTGCTAAAAAAAATCACAAAGAGACTCCAATCCATCTAGTCAATGTAGTTTAATGAAAAGACTGCCACTGACACAAAGCATTCAAGACCAGCTCTTTATTAACAAATAAAAAACTAACATACTGCAGCAGTTTAAATATCTTTCTTAATAAATCATTATGGACTGGCACAGAGGATTTACTACATAATTTAATTTTATATTTGAACAATACCATCACATTTTTAACATTTAAATTTAATTTCTCTACAACTTATATGCCATTCTTGGAAGTGTTCATTTCTTTAACAGATTTCAGGCTTAATGCTAGTATTTAAATAAGGATGTACAAGCTAATAAATAGTTACATTCTTGGAGTATACATCCATAATTTCCTTACAATACAGGAGTCAATTCTACATGTTAGTTGACTACATATCGATGATTAAGATTTTGTAATTGCTAAAGATGAGATGACAGATTTTTTTTAAACAGAGAGATTATTGTAAGAAAATAAAGATAGGGTTTTGTTAGAATGTACAAATATAGGGAAACTTCAATTTTCTGAGCCTACTACAATAAACAGACAGAGATCAGTACAATGTACTAATGGGCCTGTTAGATATATCATAATATATAACCAAAGATCACCACAGATAAAAAATACAAAATGAAAAAATTGGTCAGTTACTAAGTTAGTATTGGATATGAAGGGGTAGGTAAGGGGTTGCAGGAGGCAAAACTCTGTTGTGAGACACAAGGCTAGAAGGAAGAACTTTGTAGCCATACTCATAGATGAAAATGCAATATTCAAATTCAGCTTCAAACCCACTGTTTTCTTTCAAATGTTTTCAAATCTGTGTGGAATGCAGACTCTCCAATATTAGTAGTTGTAATATGGAAATTACATATCTAAATAATTTATGAAACACGGGACTGGATTTTCACCACTTTAAAGAACTTCAGCAGACAACCAATAGCACAGCTGCCCTGGTAAAATAATGTGGCAATTCAGTTCAGACAGTTAAGATTATGAGCTACTAATAAGCTTCATTATGTAATTCTGGGTTTCATTTCCATTGCTTCTACATGTACATACCATGTAACTCTGAACAGCCAGTATTTCTTGGTCATTCTTAAAGAGAGGAGCTGGTGCCTACTGGGTTTACATGGCTAACAAGTAAATAAAATAAATATAAATAAAAAATAAAAGTAAAGTATGTACAGCATAACCACATCTGTGAAATCCAACTTTAATATGAAAATTTGTTAGCATGAATACTACCAGTTTGCACTCTGCTTTGGGGTAAGGTTGGAATGTGCTTTCTCTTTTGGTCACCCCCCCCCCATTAGTCTTCTCTCCTCACATTTTGGTTTCAGTAAATGAGACTCGTCCCTTGTAAGGCTAATGACTCTCTTCCTATTTATTTCAAAGATTGTAAGTTTACTGCAAGGTGATTAACAGCTAAGTTACTAAGCCACTGACCTGGGGCTAGTTACAGCAGCTGACTGATTATTTTCTCGAGACACTGTTGTATCCACGTCCAGTTTTACATTTCCTCCTGCATAATTGCACTTTGCACCAGTCTGTCTTAAGCCCCCTCCCCTCTTACTGCCATCAGCATGGAATTTATTTACCTGAAAAGTAATATGGCACCATTTTTAAATAGAAATTCAAAGGCTTTAGGTTCATCCACCATCCCCAAAGTAACTGTAATTTTGTTTTAAAAACAGATATTGTGCTTTTAATTTGGTATATGATTACGCTGTACATGGGATTTAATAGAACTGTATTGAGTGACAATAAAACAGCTCAATGAGCAGTCATACCTCTCATCCCCTTAGTGCAGGAAATCTGGACAAAGTCTGACAAAATGGGAGGGGGGGGGCAAAGGCCAAAAAATAGGGACACATTTTAAACATTGCTCTTATAAACTTAGAAAGTTGCTAGAGTAGCAGTTTTTTTAACATACATTTTCTGAAGGATTTGAAGCCTGAAACTCAAATGTATGTCATTATTTAGTGACTTCAATCCATAGATAATCTCAGCGATTTGCCAGAAAACCACAAATTCTATGGGGAACAGACCAAAAATATTAACAAAAAAATCTGGACATTCTTGTACTTCCTCATGTTTGACTACATTTACTAAGCATGTTAATTGGCATAAGGTTGTATAATCTGTACTGTATTGTAATGTAATTTGTTGCCTGTTTTACTAATTATATTATCAAAGTCATTAGACATTAGACGTTAGACGTTTCATTATGCTTTTACATTGATTCATTAAGCTTTCTAGCACAGTCTATCTTAAGCTATTATACTATACTAATAATTTTGATTCTTTTTCTTCAAGTCGTCAGCTTTGACACTGTTATCATATTAATTAATTAATCAAGGTCTCCAGAGTCAACAACTCAGCAGGAGACTCCCTATTTCCAAACTACATAGGAAAGATCTGGATTCTGGAACTCACTGCCCCCTGATATACCTCAGCAAATTATATCACTAAGTTTAAACATATACTAAAGGAACACCTACATATCAATAGACAATGCCCATGCCTTCCCCCAGGTTGACCCTTCTCCCTCAGGTCTTTCTCATTCTACCGCTGCATACTAACTTACTGCATGTACTAGTATTGTCAATTCACAAACCTGCCATGAGCTCTACCATACTCCTGAAAGCTCTCTACTACTCTCTGTACACCCCACCTCTTTCTTACACCATCATACTCAAACACAATATTGCTAATTTGCACATATCTATGGGCAAATTAGACATGCTCTCATTAATTCAAGCAGAAATTACTGCACATACAACTAACTCATCCTGCTACTACAATTTATAGCTAATATATATTTTTTTCTTTCTCTATGTACCTTTAAAATGTTATGTTCTGTACTTGGTCTCCATATCTGTGAAATTACTTTGTATATGTATACTTGCCTTTTGCATATTTACAAACTCTGGTGCTTTTCTCCCTGGACCTCCGTTGAAAATGAACATTTATCCAGTCGGATTCTCCCGGTCAACAAATGTAAAATAAATAAATAAATAAAATAATTATTGATTTATTTAAGTTGTCTGATTAAGTTAGGTGTTGCATTTTGATAGTTACTGTTGTCTACACTCTGAGTTCTCTCCCTGTTCTACCCTATTTCCCTCCATTTTACAACCCCTTCTCTTTTTCTCCCTTTGCAGTCCCTACCTACACCATCATGGTCTTTCTCCCTTGAAGTGGCTGCCTGGATTATTTCAACCTAGTACAAGAACTCCGGTCAAAGTAGCCACTTATAACAGAACTGCCCGGTGTATGTTCTAGCAAAAACGTATTGACCTCTATGCAAACAAATGGGTTTTCTGTCTTATATTACTGGCATGCACACTACTAGGACCATTATATTGTTTTTATTTCAATTGTTTTCTTTTTAGGCCCCCTTAGTCTTCTCTCCTCACATTTTGACTTCAGTAAATGAGACCTGTTCCTTATAAAACTAATGACTTCCTTCCTACTTATTTCAAAGATTGTAAGTTTACTGCAAAGTGATTAGCAGCTAATCATGAATAGTGTAGTGGTGCAGTGGTAGCATTGACACATCACAGCGAGAGGTTCTCTGGCTCGATTCTTGGCTGGAGTGCCTTTTGTGTGGAGTCTGCATGTCCTCCCTGCATTCGTGTGGGTTTTCTCTGGGTACTCCAGTTTCCTCCCATATTACAAAGAAATGCATCTGGAGTGTTTCTCCCCGGGCATTCACTGAAAATTGGCTTCATTCCAAGTTGGACTTTCCCAGTAAACAAATGTTAAATAAAATAAATTAAAAAACTAAGTTACTAAGGCACTGACCTGGGGTTAGTTACAGCAGCTGACTGATTGTTTTCTTGAGACATTGTTGTATCTGCATTGTGGTCTAACCCACTCCATTTGCATTCACTATGCTCAAGCTTACTCTGCTCCCCTACCCTTCCCACAATTTCCACCTATCCCCACTGCACCTACATTTATCCATCAGTGTCTCCCCCCCCAAAGCCTTTCCAACCAATCCACACCTGTCTATTTCTCCTCAAATTTTTAAACTCCTCCTCTATTTTCACTCCCACTCAAGCTCATTCTACATCTTTTCCATAGGCTTTCAAACTCACTAATATACCATTCACCTATTTCACAGATCTCCAATTACACTATACTTCTTTCCACACACACTAACCTACATATCCACCTATTACTTTCATACCCACAACTCCACTGCTCAAGACCATTCACACACATACTTTTCATACCCCCTCCTCCAACAAACCTGACAATGTCATCACTCAGAACTCACTTCCAAATCCTATAATTTCTCTGCATACTCCTCTGTCCACTACTACATCTTACCACCCTGAACCCCTTCTCCTTATCATCTCATTATTCTACCACCACTATCTCACCTCGTATAAACCATACAAGCTATAACCATATATCTCTGAATCTTTATTCATTATATCCCCTATTCAAATACAAAATAAAAATCACCCCTCTCATACCCAACAACTTCTACAAGTTACACTACTAAACCTTTTCAACAACACAACTCCAAATCTCCCTCAAAACAAGAGCCTTTATCTTACATATTTACTCTCACTACTTATTTACCTTTATCAGGAGGTATTCACCCCAACACAGCCTCCATTACAACTAATTTAACCACAACTCCACCTAGAACTAACCCCCACAAATCCTTGCACATGGTTACTATAACTATTCAAAGTATTCACAACAAGATGTCCAATTTACATGCGTGGATCGTCCTTAATCAATCCAACATTGGAATCACCAAGACCTTGTTAAAACCCTACATTAAAGACTCAGAATTTCTTCTCCCTGGCTTTCAAACTATAAGATCCAACAGGCCCAATAAAAAAGGAGGCAGAGTAACACTCATATTCCCTAACTCTTTCAACACAGTACCCTACAAAAATCCCATTCCACAATTTGCAAATGCCGAAATTACCGCTGCTCTCCTAAAGATTAACAACCACAAAAATCTTTGTATCATAGCCCTTTACATACCCCCCGTAAACAACATTCCCTTAATAGAAGAAATTCTTGCCTGGATCTCTGCGAACATTAAAAATGAAACTATCATCCTAGGTGACGTAAATATCAACTGGCAAAACCTGAACTCCAACTCCCATACCTCCACTATTAAACTATTTAACTTTACGCAGCTCATCATGAACACCCCAACCAGATCAAGCAAGGATAACTTTACATGATCCACCCTACGCTGGATTCTTGTCTCCCAACCCAATAAAATATCTGAAGCTGGCAGTCTTCATGACACACTGAGTGGTCACCTACCCAGCTTTATCCCCCACTTCCCCTCAGTCCTCCAAAATCAACACCAGTACAAACAAATAGGGTCATAGGTTGGTACTAGGCTATCGGCCCTAGGGCCTATATAAGCCTAGCCATAACAATTCCCTGGCTATTTCTTCCCAATATTTACTTCTCTGGAACCCTGTCTAGCCTTCAACCCTCAAATCTTCACCAGTATCCTCAAAATTATTAGCTGGCACATACTAAAACACTCCCACTAGACAATGCCATAGATTATTTCAGTACAACATTCCTAAACACACTAAATAGCCTTGCACCACTCCACATGAAAAGGATCAAAATTAACTATGCTCCTTGACTGATCAAGCCCATTAAAAATCTAATGCACCTTAGAAATAAAACATGGAAACATTATCAAACTAACAAAAACTAAGACACCCTGTTACACTTTAAACAGCTCCATAATCTGGTAAAAAAGCTAGTGCATAAAAACAAAAAAGCTTACTACTTAAAACTGCAATCTAACCACAAACAAAACCACAAAAAATTCTAGAGTTCCATCTCATCTCTTCTGAGCCCTGGCACAAAAAACAATCCTTGCCCTCACCCTAACAAATGTCTTCGAGAAATTACCTCTCTCTTTAACTCTTTCTTTATAAACTCAATAGCCAACATTACCGCTCCTTTAATAACAACAGGGACAGCTTAAATGACATTTCTCCACCAAGCACCTCCCCCACATTCCTCATCTGTACGAGTACAACATCCCCCTCCAAATCCAATCCCCATTCTACCCTTAATTTCACTATCAACCCCATTTCAACCACAACTATTAAAAAATTACTCCTTAAGCTCAAAGCCTGCTCTAACGCACCTGATAACGTACCCCCAACATTTCTAAATATTGCTGCCGAAGCAATTGCATTCCCTATAAGTATCCTACTTAACAGATCCATTCATGAATCTTATGTGCCCAAATTATGGAAGAAAGCTTAAATTCTTCCTCTTCAGAAAGGGGAAAAGAACAAGGATAATTCCACCGTTTGACCTTTCACTATCCTGTTCCCTGTCTCTAAGATCCTGGAAAAGTTAATTCACATTCATCTGATGCCCTGTCTGCTTCATAACTACCTATTGTCTTCCACTCAACATGGCTTCAGACCTGGCCACAGGACTACAACTGCCCTTATTTCCTTCTTGGATACTGTCAATAGAGCTTGTGATAATGGAAAAATAGTATCTACCATATTCTTAGATCTTTCAAAGGCATTTGATACAGTTTACCACACTTTGCTACTATCACAGTTCACTAACTCTGGACTTTCACCAACCACTATCAACTGGTTCTCAAGCTATCTAAAAGACAGGGGATGGGCAGTCAAATGGCAAAACTTTATCTCTTATATTGACAGCTCTACTGGAGTTACTCTAGTCTCCATACTAGGTCCCCCCTCCTATTCAGTATTTTCATTAACAACTTCCACACAACTATAACCAATGGAACACTTATTCAGTATGCAGACGACTCAACCATCATCTGCACAGCTGACTCTATGTCTGAACTCCAACATAAAATCCAAACTGCCTTCTCCACCACAGAATCTTGGATGATTAAAAACCACCTATCCCTCAACCCAAATAAATCCAAGCTCATGATTTTCACCCCTCAAAAATCAACCTTGTTGGATAGGATAAAGCCATGTTCAATATCTACTCCCAAAATAAAACACTAATAGAAGTGGTCAGCCACATAAAACATCTAGGAGTATCTGTAGATGAACAGCTAACATCTGATAATCACCTGCAACAAAATATCCAAAAAACACATCAGAAACTTGGAATACTCTATAGGCACAAGCAGTTCCTCAGCCCCTCCACCAGACAAACCCTTGTCATCACTTGCCTACTCCCTTCACTAATGTATGGCATCCCACTACTTACCAACCTCCAAACCACTCTAAAAGCTAAACTTGAAACATGTTATAATAAAATTGCGAAATCTGCAACAAATTCCAAAAAAAACGTCTCCCATCACTGTACTGCTCTTCACTCCCTAAAATGGCTGGAGCTACCAAACTACCTCAACTATCTACAACTTACTACAGCTCACAATCTTATTTTTAAACCTTTTGATTGTCACGCCCTTAGTTCCAACTTCACTTTCTATCTCCCAAATAGGCCCCTCACATCTGAGAATCAGAACTTCTACATGTTCACAAACCAAACCTACCACCCGGCCAACTTCTCTTCTCTTACTCTTCAGACAAGAATTGAAATGCTCTTCCATTAGCAATTAGAACAATCCCAAATCTTGACCACTTCAAAATGTCTCTCCACACTTACCTATCTTCCACCTGGAACTGCACCTGCTCAGAGCCTCCTTGAACACTTAGCGCTAATCATATATTTTCTTCCAAGTGTCTATGATGTGCATTATCTAAACATCCTCTAGGCAATAATTTGTTTCTAAAAAATTTTGTAATCTGCTCACTAGATTTGTCTAGCCACTGAATTGCTAAGTGTATTTTTATCTCTGTAATCCAATACAATAGATAATGGTATCCTACCTATGTGTATAATTGTATTTGATTGCTCTTTTTAGTGTACTGAGGAGCTTTTCTCCTATGCAATAATTTGTCACTAAAAATGTTGTAGTCTGCTCACTAGTATTTGTGTAATGATTGTATTGTTAAGTGTGTTTTATCTCTGTAATCCAATATGTTATATAATGGTACGCTACCTATGTATATAATGGGATTTGATTGTTCTTTTTTATTGTACTGAGGAGCTTTTCTCCCCAGGCCTTCACTGAAAATGGGCTCTGTTTCAGCCCAGTGGACATACCCAGTTAACAAACTGCAAATAAATTGTACTCGGAGATCCAAACGCAGTCCATTCATTTTGCTGGCCAAAGTACCACTTTATTTAAAAATTTGTATTGATCTTGGGACTTAGCATAATGGTTAAAGTATTTACCTCACAAGGTACAGGGTTTGATTCTTAATTTTGGGAAATTGGCTAGGCTTAAAATGGCCTGCAAGGGCAGCTAGCCTAGTACTTATCTAAGCAACTATAAGAAAAAGAAAAACACACTTACAAAATAAAATAAATAATTATTTACACAAGTGTCTACCACATTTCTTATTGTACATATCACTAACATTCATTAAACAGCCAACCAGTACAAACTGTGCTTTCATTCTGTGGTTATTTTGTTCATTTTCATCCTAATTGATGACATTTGTTTTTGCCATACAACAATAACAGGTGTTACTTTTTAATTCACATTTTGCCACTCACACTTCCATGGAATATGCTAGTCAATGGCTGCTATTGATGATTTATTCTAAGTCATATTATAATATGAAATGTATGTTACTGAAGACAACATGTAATTTATACTTCTAACTATAAACTGCTAGCTATATTTGATTACTAACCTGTGAGTAATTACTCAGAGATCACCAAACAATAACGCTAATTTACTTGATTTGACAATTAGCAGATACTTAAAAGTATGGCACACGTAATCTAAAGCACAGAATGACAGACAAAACATTTAAAGAGAAAAATTAGTTCTAATACACTGAGTAAACTGGATTATAAAAGCCTTCTTTTGTTTTGTTCAAGTATTACATTAATAAGCCAAGCATGCAATAGCGTCCAACACAGTGTGTGTTACTGCAAAAATAATGCCTGACCAGGGGTGTTCTGAGGCTCAATGCCACAGGCCTCTTGAGCTAAGAGGTTGAAAGGTACACATACTTCTTAACCACTGCTGCCATTGGTCGATCACTCTCAGTCTCTCTCACACACATACACACACACACACACACACACACACACACACACACACACACACACACACACCCAGACAGAAACTTAAACATAAACACACACACACACACACACACACACACACACACACACACACACACACACACACTTTTCTTTCTTATTTTTAATGTTTCTTTTAATTTTACACTCACTAAACAGCAACAGCTGTTTAGTGAGTGTAAAATAATGGCTCAATCAGTCATACTCCCACGTTCATGCATGCATACACTCACACACACACACACACACACACACACACACGCACAGTTTTTTCACATTCTTTATTTCTTTTCATTTTACACTCACTAAACAGCAAAAGCACTGCTTAGTGAGTGTAATATAATGGCAATTGTTAGCTTCCTTACTGTTTTAAGTGCAAGTGGGTAGTACTATTTTATGAAGCATATTGTATCACTCTCTACTAATATTTTATAAACTGGGCAAAAAATTTCAAAACTGTTCTATTCATTAGTAGATGTGTCAATTAAAGAGACATCTGCATTTGTTTACAATCCTGTAAGGAATACCGCACAATATATCCATGTTATGTTGCCTATTACATATTTACTTCTTATTTTGTGACATGCACACTTCTCAACTTTATTGACCAAGAATCAGGAACAAAGCCAAAAATAATTTGGGGGGGGGGGGGGCAAAGGCCCAAAATCAGAACTATTTTAAATATTATTTTAATTTATTTAAAAAATTAAAAGAACAACAGTTTTTGCATCAATATGCATTTTCTGAACAATATAAAGTGTGAAACTGAAATGTCTGCCATTACTGACTGACTAATCCCTAGTGATTTAGCAGTAACTCAACCATTTTGCAAGGTACAAGGCAAAATTATAAGGCAAAATCAGGGACAACTAAAAGTTATGGTGATAGGCCCTAACCCTGCCATGGAGGGTATCATGGTTCTGATCCTCTTAGGTTACTGTTTGGAGCACCACAAGTATATTTTCATTGTAAAAACAATCAGGGTTCCAAGAAACAGATTTATATTGGAAAAAAGATCATATGGTGTCAGGATGAAAAGCTGTTAACTCTTCAGGAAAAATTGGTCCAAGTGAAAATGAAACATAGAATCACAACTGAGCAATCTAAAATGCAGTATTTTTTCTGGATAGGATAGTAGCATTTACCACCATGGAAATTACAGCACACTGCTGAAAATAAATAAGATCATTCAGCTTAAAATGGAAAAAGTAATGACTTAACTATTTACAGCCAGCAATAGGTATTTCTGCTCCAGGTAAGAGATGAACATAATGAAAACAGACAGTCATTGATTCCAATAACTGAACACTTTTCAAGTTAAATGTTTACTGATGTTATAAAAATAGAAAAAAAATAAAGGAAATGTAAAAGATATCTATACAGAAGAAGAATCAGTAGGTGAAAAGCACAAACTTGAGTGCTTTCTAGAATTTATGGTCCCCTTAAAGCAGCCAGACAGTAACTAGCCTGAATCTATCACAGCAACCTGTAAGTATGCAAAACTATGTCTGCAGGGCCAAAGGTGCTGCAAACCAAGAATTAACAAGAACATAAGCCAGTAATCATTAAGTGGGGGTGGCAATGCTTCAGGGAAGACAGTGCAGCTCAAGCAATTATCTACCAACAACAACGATATATCTCTACATGTTCTTTGACTAATCAGTACCTAATCCCTGTATAATAACTCATGTACACACACACCACTAACAGCTAGAAATGCCCGACAAACTTTAAGTTATGAAAATGTATCACAGTGATACATCAGGTGGTAAAAGACAACCTACTTATTAAGTAATACTGCATTTGTGCAGTATATTAAGATGCATTCTGCAGACAGCAATAAAAACTTTCATTTTACAACATATAATTATCATTATTCAATCTAAGGATTCAGCTTCATCACATAGTTTGAGGGCTGGGACAGTTAACTGTAACAGAAGTCAGAGAACTAACTAGATGAGTATTATCTATACAAGCTTGGGAAAACAGAATGCGGAGTGAATCAAATGAAGAAAATTGCATTCAGTAATGCTATTTTGTCACACTGGAGAATCAGAAAAGTAACATACTTCAATGCATGTTTAAAAAAAAGTCAAAATGTAACAGAAGGATGAAATGCTAACTTTGCATGCACTATGGTAATAAGCAATCAGATAAAGCTCGGTTTAGGGTGGTACTCTGTGTGACCTTTCTTTCATTATCTTTTCCAGGATCAGACAGAAAATATAGTGCCTCTGACGAACCAAAACAGCAACGAACACCTGTTAAAACCTTGGCAAGTGTTCCTTCACCTGTCTTTTCTACAAGAAACAAGTTTGATAATCAGGATCACTGTCCCAAAAAAAAAAATCTGAAGATAAGCATCAAACAAGAGTCAGAACTTACACTGTGTGTAATCACTCACCACTGTAAAATGATTAATGGCAAGAAAGGAAATTTTGCAGAAAAAAAGTATTCCCTTGCCAGCAGGCATCTCAAACATTTCTCAATTTAATGTACTGGACACTTTGTAAATTAATTGGAAATTATCTTTTCACTGCGTTACTGAAAAGGGTGGCAATCCATTACAGTAATTATTACTACACCAGACTAGCAACTTTTTAAATATTTAAGCCACCTAAATGCTAGTACTGCTATGAATATTACCTAATAAAGTGCACTTGCAAAAAATATCTAAAAATATAATTGTAACAGTTAGTATCTGGACCGTTAAGTGCTAATCACACATGGCTTTCTGAAAATGCTTTTCAAATGTTTGTGATATGTTTCTACCTGAATTTCTTTTGCAAAGGCATATTTATGGAATCTCTCATATCTACACACTACTGATAAAAGTTCCTTTTATATCTTACCATATTTTTATTTTTATTTTTTTTTTATTTTTTATTTTTTTACATTTGTTTACCGGGAAGGGTCCTTTTTACCGAGGAGGCCTGGAGGGAAAAGCTTTATACTAGAAAAACACATTTATTAAAAAGACAGCAAAAACAAGAATAGCAATGCATTACAAAATATGACAAGAATGCAATAGCAAAAGAAAGCATTAAAAGAACAATATTAAAAAAAGCATTGCATAGGTCATTAAGTATAACATTATTTGAATGAAGAAGTACGTATATAAAATTAGTTCCGTAACAAGAGAAAGACAAATTAAACAAATTGCTTGCATGGGAAGTACATTACATTAGATAAAAGACATGACTGAACAATGGTTAGTTATTGTTTTTTTTTTCAGACACCCTTATTGAATTATCATGTGTGACACAGGCAAATTTACATTCTTATAAAAGTAATAGGTTCATAGGTTTATACTAGGCTATCTGCCCTAAGGCATTTATAAGCCTAGCCAAAATTTTTGTGGCTTACGCCACCCCTTATATGAAGAAATACTGTGCCCATTAGTTTGTTGTGCCTCTGTCCAGCAGTGACACAGAGATGATTCCCGGGATAAACCTACGATCTCCCATCCACAGGTCAAGATTTCTCTTGAACAGAGCCAGCGAGGTGCTCTGCCTCACATGGACCGGGATTTTATTCCACAGCATAGGGAGTCTCTGAGTGATAAATCTATCCCTCCAGCACGTCCTATTTATATCCATGCTAAGGTTTAAGTCGCTTGCTCTAGTGGTTTTGGTGGATTTGGATTTTTTGAGGTGGAGCATGTCCATTAATTCGGGTTGGACATGGCCTTGTATGTCAGGCACATGTCACCTCTGAGCAGACGGTATGCAACTGAATAGAGCTGGAGTTTCTTCAATCTGGCAGCATATGACAGATTTTGGAGTCCCTTTATCCTTTTGGTGAGGAACTTTTGGGGTCTCTCCAATTGCTGCAGATGTCGGGTGCGATACATCCCGAATGGGGCATTGTACTCGATCATTGGTCTGATAAGTGAAGAGTACAGGGGAACAATGACCTCACTAGATCTGGATGTGAATCCCTTCATGATCAGGTTGGCAATGTAGAAGGTCTTTCTAACCACTTTAGCAACGTGAGTGTCAAAAGAAAGGCCACTGTCAACCTGGGTCCCCAGGTCCCTGATAACCTCTTCTGTGCTTACTGGATTGCCACCTATATGGTAGCTTGGGGTTACCTTGTTTTTCACGAAGGGTATGACTATACATTTTTTGGCGTTTAACTTCAGGCCATGGCTCTGGCACCAGCTATCTGTTTCCGTGAGTCCCTTCTGAAGGATATCCATGTCCGATGCACTTTCCACTATGGCGCCCAGTTTGCAGTCATCTGCAAACGTTGTCAGCCAAAGTCCTCCCATGTTGGCCTGTACTTCTGAGAAGTAGATGCCGAACAATAGGGGGCCAAGGACCGAGCCCTGTGGGACACCGCTTGTGACCGGCTTGGAGTCTGACATAACACCAGCAACTCTAACCCTGTGGGTTCTGTCCTTAAGCCAGTTTGCAACCCATCTTGTGACATATGGGTTTACATTTAAGCTGGTAAGTCTTTCTACAATACCCGAGTGGGGTATTGTGTCGAAGGCCTTTGCAAGGTCAAGGTAGGCTGTATGGACTGCCTTTCCCTCATCAATGGCCTTGGTGACTGTTTCGAAGAAGTTGACCAAGTTCAAAAGGCATGATCTGCCCTTGACGAAGCCAAACTGGGTTGGGTCCAATGTCTGCAAGTCCCCTATATCTTTGTTTATGAGCTCCATTATGATCCTCTCCATAGCTTTGCAGACTAGACTTGTTAAGCTTATGGGGCGGTAATTACCAGGGTCCGTAGAGGCACTGCCTTTGTGGAGTGGGACCACAGTTGCCATACGCCACTCCTTGGGCACGTATCCTGTGGTAAGGCTGAGATTAAACAGCTGCCTTATGTGCGGGTTTAATTCCTCATTTAGCTCGTGTAGCACACAGCCGGGGACACCATCCGGTCCCATTGATGCTGTGTTTTTAGCTTTAGAGAGAGCAGCTTTCACCTGCACATTTGAGATGTCTGGGAGGCTACACTCTGCTGGGATAGTTATCTCTCCTTTAGGGGGAGAGGGGGGTGAAGTTTGCACTGAACCTGTCTGCCAGTATGTTGGCAATGTCTGTGGGTTCAGTGATTTTTGTATCATTTTGGACTAATTCTGAGCATATCTGGGAGTTTCCACCCAGGTTCCTAACATAGCTGAAAAAGGCCTTATGATTGTCCTTTGAATCCATGGCAATTTTTCTCTCAAAATTGGCCTTAGTTGATTTTATGAGTGCTCGTATTTTTTTACTAATAATGATCAGGGGTGATTTCCCTTTATGGATTTTGTTCTATCATGTAATAGCTTTCTCCTCTTATTGTAAAGTTTGTTAATGGCTGGGGTCCACCAGACTGGACGTTTGCCCTTTGTGGAAAGAGTCTTGGTTTTATTTGGGATTGCCTGATCCATGCAGTCCTGGAGGTGTTCATAGAAGGCATTTGTAAGGGCTTCCGCAGCTTGGGTTGTGGTTTCCACTGGCTCAGGGGCCTTGAAGGATACCACACCAGTCTTGAGTAGTGTGAAGTTTGCTTTAGAGAAGTTCTTCACTGTGGTCTTTTTTGTTTGGGGTGGGGGCGGGATGTGGATTTCCAGTGAGATTAGTTTATGATCAGATCTCACCAATGAGGGATATACTTCCAGTGTGGAGCATTTTGTCCCCATGTTTGTGATAATGAGATCTAGTATATTTTCTCCTCTCGTGGGAACAGTGACTAGCTGTTCCATGGCATTTGAATTTATGAACTCCAGGAGCCGTTGGGCTAGAAAGTTAGGGCTTGAGTAATGTTCCCAGTCTATATTCAGGTAGTTGAAGTCACCCAATATGATGGTGTTTGGAGATACATTTATATCCTCCAGTGTCTTCAGGAAGGCTGTGTGGGGTTCCTGAGTTTGAGAGGGTGGCCTGTAGCATGCTACAATTTGTAGAGCAGTTTTGCCTATGGTTAGTTGCACCTGGATGGTTTCCGAAGCTTTGTGCATTGCCACCAACCTGGAGGTATGGGTATCCTTTATGAATATGGATACACCCCCTCCTTTTGTGGTGTGGTCCGGGTTTTGGGGCCGGAACGCATGATATGAGGTAAAACCTAATAGTGCTGGGGTGCTCTCAGGAGCCTTGAACCAGGTTTCAGTTACAGCACAGACATTGATGTTCTCCATACTGAGAAGGGCCTCGAGTGCATGCATTTTGAGATTTAGACTTCTGGCATTGAGCAGCATTACCCTCAGTTTCTTCCCATTTTTGTTTTCTAGGGTGGTAGGTTTAGAATTTGAGCCTTGCCTAAAAAAGGCACTATGGGGTGGCAAGAGCCTTAGCCAATATCCGGAATCCCAGGGGTGACAGGTGCAAGCCGTCCCTTGCGAAGCAGCATGGCTTGTCAAGCATGTCATCCCAGGCAGACAGACACTGGATCCCCTTTGAATGACACCAGACATTAAGCCAATTGTTAAAGCTGATCATCTTGTCTCTATATTGTGGCATCATTCTTGGTGAAGGAAGGATACTGCTCAGGGTCAGGGTCATACCTGCCTGGGCTACATAATCAGAGAGCTCCTCTATGTCTCTTTTCATGTAGTCCAGGGAGGTGCGTCTCAGGTCGTTCACACCAGCATGGACAATGACTGTGTCATATTTGTACTTGCCGTGGAGTGACCAGAGTGCTCGTGTTATGTGGCGGATTCTAGCCCGATAGACAGCTTATTGTGACCCTCTCCTTGTTCAGCCTGGTGAGTGGGACGTCAGTGTGTCTGACTATGGAGTCACCTATGACAAGTATGTTTGGTGTTGTATTTGGCCTTAAGGGCTGTGACTGCTTTGCACACTGCTTTTGTGGTTTATGTGTTGCTTGTGGGGTGTCTTGAGGTAGCAGTTGTTTGGGTGTCTGCTTTGGAGGCCTCTGCTGTTTAGGTAAATTTTACTCAGAGCCTCCGAGTATGTCTTTGTGTGTTTATGTGTTTGATTCAGTGGTGTGGTAGCATTATGTGAGGCTGGTTTTGTGGTGTGTGTAGTTGCCTTCTCCTCCTGTCTGGTCTTGCCAGTCCTGAGTTGAGAGAGCTCAGCCTCCAGTTTGGCTAAATAGCTGCATCTCTCGCAAGTATTTGTGTTATGTGGGAGGAGGAGAGGGTTGTCTGTGTACATGAGGCAGTTATAACATTGCTTCAAGATTCCCAGATTCACCAGCTGGACCGGAGAGGAGATTGACAACTGACCTTTGGACATGCTAGAATAATATTGGGAATTCCTTAATAATTGAAAACAAAGGCCAGTGGGGAGTGAGGGTGTAGTGCTTTTAATTTTTAGTGCTGACTTATATAATTGCTTTAGTGAGCAAGTGCCAGGTAACTTGAGTGCAATGTGTTACAAGTAACTAAATGCAAAATGACAAACAGTAACTTTCTTTCAAGTGAAACAAGGAACTAGTACAGTAAGCAATGCAGATATCACTAGTGATCCACAGAAGCTGAGAAGCCGCGTATTAGGTGGAATTAGCTTCCAGGGAAATAACAAGCAAACAAACAACAAGCATATAAACAAAGCTAGATTCAGCAGGCCTGGATCTAGTCCATGCTAGAGCAAACAAGGTGTACCAATTTCAGTAAGATACAGTTCAAATATTCAGGCACTATAAACCTTTAACCAGAAATTCCCAGCTCAGAAGGGCAGAGTCCAGCCACTTCTCCCACAAGAGTGCAGACCACGAACCTTCTTAATGTAAAATAACTGGCCTGAAGCCCAAGTGCCTAAACCAGAACTAATACCCTTGGACACTGGGCTCTCAATCAGCAGTTCCCAACTTAGAAGGATGAAAGCTACCTGTCCTGCCACCACAGTGCTTGCCACAAACCTTCCTAATGTAAAACAAATGGTCTGAAGCCCAAGTGCTTAATCCAAAAGACTTACAATGATAGCTATACTTTAATCAAGTTACAACCAAGCAGTAATAAATACAATTGAATACTTTAGAGAATGTCTGGATTAGTGCTCAAGTTACACAAACAAAGCTAGATCCAGCAGGCCCGAATCCAGTCTATGCCACAGCAAACAAGGCGCACCAACTTCGGTAAGAAGCAGTTCAGATATGCATGCACTATAAGCCTTTAACCAGAAATTCCCAGCTCAGAAGGGCAGAGTCCAGCCTCTCCTCCCACAAGAGTGCAGACCACAAAACCTCTTAATGTAAAATAACTGGCCTGAAAGCCCAAGTGCTTAAACCAGAATTAATACACTTTTAGAATAACAGACACTGAGCCCTCAATCAGCAGTTCCCAACCTAGAAGGATGTAAGCTACCTGTTCTGCCACAACAGTGCAGACCACAAACCCTCTCAGTGCAAAACAACTGGTCCGAAGCCCAAGTGTTTAAACCAAAAGGCTTAGAATGAGTTACACCAAGCAGTAATAAATACAATTGAGTATTTTTAAGATGATGCAAAAGTAAAATGAAGTAGGTAGAAACACAAGTACAGTAAAAGATAAAAATTTTTTTTTTTTTTTTTTTTTTTTTTTTATCTGAACAAGTGCTGAGATCAAAGAAACAGATTTGAGTGCTGAAACTAGAAAACTGGCTAGTTATAAGAAAAAAAAAACAAGCCAGAAGGCTTCCCTCAAACACAGAAGGGCCTGGGGGCTCAGAAGCCTACAAATAGTCTATACCACTTAACAGGAAAGGCAGGAAATAAGCTTATTTTTTTTGTCTGTTTCCCAGATGCTCTCTTTGTACACAGTAGGAGTGCCTGAAATCAGAATATGATCTCACTGCACTCAGTTGAGTGAGCAAATGAGATGGGCCCAGAGGCAGGCTGAGGGGCGGGCAGTTTCAAGGCCACCAAGATTAACACCAAAACAAAAACAGGGAGGGTGCGTGGGAATAACTGAAGAGCAGAATAACTGCCATTTGAGTTAAATATTCCTTCAACACAGTTTAAATCAAATTAAATACTGTATTTTTTTAAAAAAAAGTGCAGATAAAGGTACTTAAATTCTCTTATACGTCCAGTTGAATATAACCAAGTTCTTAGCTGGCCAAAGCTGAGGTTTTTAAGCAATAAAAATTTCACAATGCACCACTTAAAAAGGCAAGGACAGGAAATCAAAGAATGTGGCTACCCCACACCTGTAATTACTAGCAAATAACACACTAGCTTCAGTTCAAGTTACTAAAGAGCAGAATAACTGCCACTTGAGTTAAATATTCCTTCAACACAGTTTAAATCAAATTAAATACTGTATTTTTTTTTAAAAAAGTGCAGATAAAGGTACTTAAATTCTCTTATACGTCCAGTTGAATATAACCAAGTTCTTAGCTGGCCAAAGCTGAGGTTTTTACACTTTTAGAATAACAGACACTGAGCCCTCAATCAGCAGTTCCCAACCTAGAAGGATGTAAGCTACCTGTTCTGCCACAACAGTGCAGACCACAAACCCTCTCAGTGCAAAACAACTGGTCCGAAGCCCAAGTGTTTAAACCAAAAGGCTTAGAATGAGTTATATAATTAACATAACAAACATTTTACTTCACACATATTGCTATATATCATATAACTTAAGCATCATTTCATAAATTATTCAATTCCAGACTTTTCTTTTTTAAACAAGTAACATCTTTATTAAACCATCAGTTAATACATAGGCAATCACACATTTATACAAATGAAAACAAACCACACCAACACAATCCTAATTGCAAGCATTTTACATCACAATCCATACTGACACACACCCAGTTGCAAACATCATATATCACTTACAATCTACCCACTCTTTTTCAGTCAAACATTACATAGTCATTTAAGTCCTACCTTCTTTTAAACCTCATTCCTCCCCTGTATGTACTGTGCCCACAATTCCCATTTTTTTCCTATGTAGTTTGCTCCTACCCTTTTCTAAAGATCTCAGTTCCTGTTGTTTATCTCTGTTATTATAGTCACTACTTCTAATATAGTTGGTTTAGATTTTGATTTCCATTTTCTAGTAATTGCTTTTTGGCAGCCACCAGCATTAGACACAGTAAGGCCTTACCATGCCTAGGCAATTCCAATTCTGTATCATAGCTCAGAAAAATCATCTCCCTCATCAGACTAATCTGCCCACCCAGCATCTCTGACAGTGCATCCCACAGGGAATCGTTAAAGTCTCCCAACTCACTGCACTCCCAGAAAATATGTTCTCAATTACCTCTTTCTTCCCTGTCACACCTCCAACATTTCCTGTCTGCCTGAGGAAAAATTCTCCGGCACCTACTTGGCATATAGAAATATCTATACAAACAATATAACATAATTCATACATGAAGAGAGAGAGAGAGACACACACTAAAAATGTACAACAAAAATCAGCTAATTGTTACACATGGTAGCCAGACTTATTCTTAGGCACTATATAGTTAGGAACATAAAGGGAGAGATAGTTGGCAGTGGAGAAGGAGTAAGTTGAAAATAGACAGAATTGGTTTGGCTAGAGAGATAGATGGGTGGCAGAGCAGGAAGTTGGTAGGATGCTGAAAAATAGATAGATTTAATTTGGATTAAGTGACAGAAGGAAACAGTGTGGTTGTTTGATAGAGTTGGTAGAAAGAAAAAATGTTCAGCCAGGAATAGAGTGGGAGCAGAGCCAGTTATTTGTTAGGTGTTCCCTAAGAAGTTGTTTGAATTTTGGTGTATTGGTAGCGTTTAGTATTGTCTGAGGCATGGCATTCTAGGATTTAGCTATTCGTTTTGAAAACAGAGAGTTGCCATGACAACTACTGGACTTAGTACTTTAAGCAGTAGTTTGTTGGAGGATCTCAGGGGCCTGGAGTTGGTGTATGGCTGCACTAGGTTCTTGAGTGCAGGGCAGTGATCTGGGTAGTGAAAGATGGAATGGGTGAAAGTTAGTTGATTAAGGGATAGAAGATTAGGTAGTTCAAGCCATTTAAGTTGGCATAACGCTGTGCAGTGGTGTTCCCTGTAGGGGAGGTTGATAGCAAATCTGGCAATTTTATTGCAGCAATACTCCAGTTTGTTTAAATCTGATTTTCTGAAATTAGTGAATATTGGTGAGGAATATAGTATGGTGGAGAGTAGATGTGTCCTGGCTACAGAGTGCCTAGTGGAGTCGGTCAGGTATGGTTTAACTCTGCAGAGTGAACCTAGCTTAATATGGACCATTTTGATGGAAACAGCTAAGTGTTTGTCAAATTTTAGCCTGTCAGTTGTGACTCCGAGGAGTTTAGTGTGAAGGACAGGTTTGATTTTAGTTCTATTAGAAGAGTAGATTGTGAAAGTGAGAGAGTAATTGTGTGTTTTGTTATTAGTGAAGAGCGTGAGCTTTGTTTTATTTAGATTGAGAACTAGTTGGTAGTCTGAGAGATAGTTTTCGATATGTTGGAGAGATTTTTGTTTTTTTGTAGGAGTTCAGGTAAGGAGGGGGCTGAACATATATATATATATATATATATATATATATATATATATATATATATATATATATATATATATATATATATACTACTGCTTTACTATACTATCTAGCTTAATCTTAGCTTAATCTAATTTCTCCTATACTCTCAAGCTTCATCTAATTTCTTCAAGAAACTGAACTAGCAGACTTAAATAAACTCCATATTTGTAAATATTGTAAAAATCCGAAAAAAAAAAAAAAAAATTTTCAGTTTTTGTTATATACTGTCTCACAATGAATATTACCATTTTTCCTTTGAATGTATGTAATTCCACTGAATGTATGAACCATACTACTGTATCTCATCTCCAAAATTATGTAACCTTTCTCATTTTTTTGTAACCCTTATCATACTACTATTGTACATGGAGCTTTTCTCCCCGGGCCTCCACTGAAAATGGGCACTTCTTGGCCCAGTGGACTTCCCCGGTAATCAAACTGAAATAAATAAATAAATAAATAAATAATGAAGTTTGTTTTGGTGTTTTTGTTGCAGTGTTGTGTGCTATAGTTTTTTCTCCTGCCTGATTTGTTTTTTAGCTAGGTTTTGTAATTGTTGTTAGGTGAGAAGGGAGACTTAGTCTTTGGTGTCATGACAGATAGACCAGGCTCTGTGTCTCTGTTTCAGGAGGTGTTTAGTGTCATTAGAAAGCCATGGTATCTGTTAAGAGTTAGTGATGATCTTTCTAAGGAGAGCTAGGTTGTTTAGGATATTGAGGAATTTTTCATTGAAGAATTGCACAGCCGACTCTAGATGGAGCTGTTTTAAAGGGGACCGGTTGCATTGTTGCAGGAGGGACTTAAAGAATTTTCTGTGAGTTTTTTTTGTTGTGGATGTGTGTATAAATTATGCTTTTTGAGGGCCTATGCACTGCCTTTGTAGGTAAGTGGGTAGATGGTCAGTAAGGCTGTCTGGGAGACAACCAACTTGGTGACAGAAAGAAGGTTCATTTGTTAGAGTCCAGTATAATATTGATTGTTTATGAAATGTTTATCAAGTCTGGTGGGGAACTGAATTATTTGATAGTAACCATGGAGGTTAATAATGAAGGAAGGATTATCTGAAGAGAAGATGGGCCAATCCAAACTGACATCCCCCTTTATAATAGTTTCTTGGCTAAAGGTTGTAGCACACAAACCAAGGAGATCTTCAATAATGGATAGGTCGTTACCTGGGGGGGTGTAGATGGCAATGATAATAATGTGCTTCTTAGGGTTAAGTTGTAAGCGAGAGATTAAAATTTTAGAGTGACTGAGATTTGGGGGAGGGTTAGGTTGAAGACGTTCCAACTTATTTGCTTCTTTGTATTTTATGGCTATGCTATGCTGCTGCCTCACTTATGGGTCCTGACTAGTCTGGGGATTTATACCCATGGATTAAGATCTCACTATCTGGTATTATATATATAAGAAGGTGGAATGGTCATGCATACTGATAAATGCATACGTAACATATCTTAAGCAATGTGAAGCACTACTAAGCAAAGTTTACTAGTATTAAGCACAGTTAAGTACAATTGCTCATAGCTTAGCACTGCTTTAACTAGCACAATAGTTTTGCGCTGAGCTGTGCATCACGCCAACTAGCGCAAACAAAATATGTCCGCGCGGAGCTGCGCACTGCACTAACTAGCGCAACGTTGGGCAATGTCGGGCAATGTCGGGCAGCATAGAGCAACGTAGAGCAACGTCGAGCAACGTTGGGCAAAGTTGAGCAAAGTCAGCTAAACACAGCCACACCTCCTAGCCGGTCTGGCCAGTAGTAAAATAAAAAGCAATGACAGGCCTTGAACCCGGGATACTGTGCGCCATAATCACAGTACTAAACCACTAAGCCATGACAGCTTTAAATATGGATGCATTTCCAACACACTCATATATATCAATGGAAGTTTACCCATTGTTAAGCAGGTTTGCTTTAGGCTGAGATTTTTCAAAACCAGCCAATCACAAATAAGTGTGGGAAATGAGGCATATTTAAGCTCCATAGGCAGGAATAATTGCCATAACTGGTTGTAGCTCCCATCTGCAGACAGTATGGCCGGTGTTGGAGAGGGCTCTCATTTTCGAGCGCAACGGTGGGGCATTGAGGAGTCAAAAGTAATGGTTTGGCTCCTCATCCATCATCATGATGCAAGACTCCTGCAGGGCCAATTTCAGGGCATTGAGTACAAAGTGGAAGCCTGGAACCATCTAGCACATGATCTCACCAGTGCCACAGGCATTCCTCAGACTGGTGAGCAGGTCAAATACCACTTCTCAGACCTGAAGAGACGCAAGGAGGACCGACTGAACCAGTGGATACAGGAGGCCCGTGAAATGGAAAATGCCCCACTACTGAGTATGTAGCCATGGCATGAAGTATGTAAGAATTGCTATTGTAGTCTATGTTATGGATAGGTATGTCTCAATATCCCTTCATTTACTTCACAGCTGCAGATGTCCTTGCTGCAAATCAGCAAGCCTATGCAGATAGGCTGCTAAGGCTGCATCACCAGGCAGGTTAGTAATTATTCTGCATGTGTTGTCATATAAAAGGAGTGAGAGAACCTGAAAAAGAGTGTTGTAACCCATTAATAAAGGTATAATGAGTGTTGAATAACTTCTCTGCATGTACTGTTATAGAAAATAAGTGAGACAGCATGTAAAGGTGTTGTAACCCATTAATAAAGGTATAATATGTCTTGAATAAAAGACCTCTGCATGCACTGATATGTCAAATAAATGAGAGAGCCACTAGAAATGTGTGTAATGTAATTAATAAAGGCATAATTCCTGGAGTGTTTCCATGTCACTTTCTTCGATATGTTGTTGTACCCTTGCATTATAGAAATAGTACTGTTGTATTACGCACATGGGTAGGCCCATCTAAAGTGGATGAAGGGAGTGCCATTAGCTGTTAAGCATATATACAGTCCTCAACTGTCGGTTCATGACCGGCATGTACAGGTTAATCTGGCACATGAGTAGCTTGTTATTGTGTTCCCCAAAAATGTCAGTGTGCTGCTAGAAATGTAGGGGGCTGTCAACATACACCTGATAATATCACCTGAACACATCCAGATATGTAGATATATAAATATAAATGAAATATATAAATACATAGCAGTAACATCTGCATCCAGGACAGTTTGTATGTCAGATACAGGTCAGGTATATCAAGAACTAGCAAAACCCATTTTACAATTTAACGGATATTGCCTACTGTAATAATACATGTAGGAGATATATAACTGCAGTCAATAGGAATGTAGCGTAAACTATAAGTATATATAAGTTGTTAATGGAGGTATCTTTTTACACCCTACTGTATGTGCATAAACAATGCAATTCCACACCTCAATGGGTATGTCTAATCTCATAACATTTGTTGGGACACATGTCCTATTGGTTTGCAAATATCTGCATTTACTTAGATGCATATGCCCTGTTCACATACCACAATCTTGGTGGCCTGTTGCCACCAATCAATCCTGCATGCTGTTGGAATGTCCACTGTTGTTCTATATATGCATGTGTTATGCTTGCTGTTCAACTGTTGGCACTCTGGTGTGTTGGGTTAATGGGAATACTACTGTATGCTGTTACAACTAAATTGGAATGCTGTTGGCTATTACTAACCCATATTGTCATTAAATCCTCCTAAACATAGAACGTATGGGAAGGCCGGTCCCAGCGGACCCACCTGTCCCACTTCAGCTGGCAATGGCACCTGGCACCAGCAGGTCCGATGCCCAGCCCGGGACCTCCTCCTCCATTGGTCCTGTGCCACCTTCGGGTGGAAGCGCTGCAGGGGATGGGGCTTGTCCCCCACCATGCAAACGTGGCCGGAGGAGGGCCACCTATCATCCTCCGAACAGTCCGGGCTGTGGTGCGTAGGGAGCTTGTGCATTCAGTCGCTGATCCTCTATGCCAGCTTGAGGCAACAGTGATGTGACTCATGGGTGAGCCTGCCCCTCCTACGCAGCCCCCAACACAGCCACCCTCTGGGCTGTGAAGGTATAGTGGTGACTGCCCATGGGTGGGGATCTCAGTTCCACTGTTGCCATCTGTGGGCTCATGGGCTTGTGATTTCCAAACACCCTTCCCCATCAATGGTGTTCACCCACCCCATGTGTAATATTCCGCTCATGTATGCATCTTGTTTGTCTTATCTGTTTACCTTCCCAACCTACCTCCCAAAATATACATACTTTTCCTACCCCACATTCCACTCTTACCTGAAAAAAAAAAATGGGCAATCTGCTCCCACAAAAAAATTACACCCCATACATAGCTGCCCATTTTGCACACATGTCTGCTTGACATATAAACTGAAATTTAATTGGCAATACAACATACTCCGTTGTCCTCGCCCCTCTCTCAGGGGTGGAAGGTTTCAAATTTCCATCCAAATTACTAGTATATGCACAGCTGTTGCTGTTAAAGAAATGGGCAGCTATGGACCTTCCCTACACCCGTCCTGCACATCCCAAGCTGTTTTTCCTACTGTCTTTCTCTCTTTGTACCCCTTTTTCACCACTTTCCTATCTCCCCATTTTCTTTTCTTTCAAAGAAATGAGCACGGGGGTTAGTGAGAGTAAACACCTTTAAGCAGTAGTTAGCGGGTTTGCACGAGTGTGCGCCTGTGTGCACTTAGCTAAGTATTGCTAAGCGTTGTTCAAACCCGCGCAAACCCACTTACAACTGCTTAAAAGTGCCTTAGTCACCCTGCATGTGAGGGGCTTTGTTCTGCTCAGCAGCAAAATAAAACACCAATGTCAGTCTCGAACCCCGGACCTTGGACACACTAGACTGCATGAAGCACCACTAAGCCACAATAGATATACAGCAGGCTGTTGCTGAAATATATATATCATGCATCAGAATGAGTGAATGTAAAGGTAAGATAGGAATGCCATAACACAAAACCTGTTCTGTGGAACTTTACCAGCAGTTGTTGTGGAATAGCATTACATGACTGTGATAACAGAACCAGCCATTTTAGCAGTAAATAATGTTACAGCAGCACTTTACAACCCCCACACAGTATCATAGCAGGACAATCCCCAACCAAATGTACAAAATACCTGTGTGTTCAAGGTCCAGCAAGGATGTAGGTAGGCATACTCAGTACTGGAATTGTCCAGTTTTTATGAGCATCCTGTGCTAATGTCAACCAAAAAAAATCAAACTGTGCAGAAGTGAGTACATTAATATCCACAGTATAGCAGTTCACAAACAGTTCATGTGCCAAATGAAAACATCTCAATAACTACGTATGTATGGCAGCTAATTGTATAAGTAGAAAAGAAACTACATACTCCCATGTTTCTTGTGTTAGCATTTGTAGGGGTGAGTACAAATCTACACTGTCAACTGTGTACTGGAAGTGGCAACATTCAGGTCTGAGTACAACATTCAAATTACTGGCTACACCCCTAGCATTAGTTATAAGAAGTATACCAACCTTCTGACTTACACAACGGTGTCCACAGCAAACAAGCATGGTCCCCACTTTGGAAAGCTGAAAGGGCTACGCCTACCTGACTTAGCAATTTATAGCATTGGGTTGCTATGACAGTGAGTACTGCAAGTACAACACAGCAGGCTGCATGCAATTGCCAAATGGTGGCCACCAACTGGTGCAGAGGCCATCACATGCACATGTGCAGATACCCATAAAAGCAGGCTGTACATGCTGTCCACACATGCAATCATTTCATTGCAGGTATGGAGGGAGGGAGAGAGAGAGACACGGACGCAGATGCAGACAACAGCTGCAGAAAAAAAGAAAAAAAAATATATATATATATATATATATATATATATCAAAAGAAAAAGTTATATATTGAAAGAAAAAAATAAAAAATAAAAGAATATATTGCAAAAAAATATATAGGAAAAAATACACTGAAAAAAGATATATTGGAAAAAAAATAATATATTGAAAAATAAATAATATATTGAAAAAAAAATATATTGAAAAAATATATTGTAAAAAAATATATATTGAAAAAATATATTGTAAAAAAAAAAAATAATATATTGAAAAATAAATAATATATTGAAAAAAATAAATATATCTCAAAAAATAAATGAGATATAATAAATCTATTACAAAACACACGGAAACGACAAATACGAACACTTACAAAGGAAAGGTATGTAACAGCTATGTATTTACTGGCATGTAGTAGATGTTTATGAAGAATACTCTACATAGTTTGAATCATCCATATGTGGCAGCAGTATGTATTTATGCACAGATGCCCTGCATAACGACTGGCATGGAGAAATCAGTGTGTAGCTGTGTGCAGTGGGATATGACTGTGACATATGTAGTTCAGCATCAAATGTCAAACATCTGATCCATGTTATCTGTGTTCTGTACAGTAGTGTGTACAATGTCTGTTTGGGGGAGTAGCGCATACAGTTATATAAACATGGATGTGACAGAGTAACAAATGCATGATAGTCATATTAATGTGTAGCTTAGCATTGGCAACAGCTGTACCAGGCTAGTATGCTAATCTAGCATTTGCAGCTATATATACACCCTCTAATATTACTGTGTGCTCACATGTGACACCTGTTCATGTTGCAGCAAGGCCCAACAGGTCAGCCATGAGGTACACAAACTTACAACAGTGTGGACCTTGTGTGTGTATGGCACACACATACTGAGAGATCTGTCTGTGTCAGATATATTAGCATCTGCACATGTGCGTAGAGCAAGGGACATACTGCAACTGTTTGTGAAAGGTGGACATATATATGTTGTTGAAGGTTGTTATGTGCATATTTCTATGTAGGTTGTAGTGTGTGGCAAACAAGACAGCATACAGTGCTGGTATATAACATGTGGTGGTTAAACGCTGTGGGTATGATTCATCAGGTTTGCAGTGTTGCAGCCAATGAGGCCTGCTAAAGCTACATGGGCTGAGAACACCTTCAATGCATTCCGCACAACACTGTGCAATATTATGACATAACTATACCTCACAACCTTCGCATAATTGATATCCCCACCATGAAAGGTGGACTGTATATGTGCCTATATGTATATGTATATCTATATGTACACCAATGGATGTTTATATGTATGTGTGTATATATATATATATATATATATATATATATAGAGAGAGAGAGAGAGGGTCATATTTACTGCAACAAATGCCTGGTGACAAAGCCATGGACTCAAGCTCAATGTTGACACTGCATTGGCATCCCTTCTTGCAAAAACTCTGTACCCATTAACTACCACATAGGTGGTAGTCTACTTAACACCGAAGGTGTGATAAGAGACCATAGGACACAGGTGGACAGTAGTCTCCTCTTTGATAATCACAGTGCCACACTAGTCATGTCATCTGTCTATGTGGCACACGTCATCACAAAAGGTGTGTCATCCAGAGAAATATAGGTCAGTGATCACACATAAAGCCCATTATAGAGTACAATGTCCCATGTGGTATGTACCTCACAAGACATCTACAGCAACTGGAAATGACACAGACATACCTCACAAAGAGTAATACCAGATTCAAACAGATGCCCTATGCAGACCATCTCACAAACCCACAGCTAGACTGTATCACATACCGCCTACCCAGAGGTGACCTCTGCCTAACATACTGAGCTATGTCAAACCCAGAGCTGTTGGACATGCTCCATGTAAACAGATCACAATCCCTATGAGCTACATGCTCTAGGGACCTAAACCTTGTGACCCGATTAAACAGTACATGCTGGAGGGATAGATTCCTATCTCAGAGACATCCCATACTCTGGAGCAAACCACCTATCAATAGCAAACAAAGCTCCTAATTAGCAGTCATCATAAATAATCCTGATGATTATATGGGAGATAGGAAATACACCCCGGGAATCACCTCTGTGGCTCTGCTTGTCAGGGCCACGTGAAACGTAATTACTTGTGTGTCAAAGGCCAGGGTAGCGTATGGCTAGACCTCTATAGGCCATAGGGCCAATAGCCTATTACCTACCAATGAAGCGATACACACCCACATGTACTTGTTGCAATAACTGCTAAGTGAGGTTGACTGAGTGTGATGGTGAATGCGTTGGTGAATGTGTCGGAGTTCTGTATATGTGTGATAGCTTAGTGGGAAACTGTTTCTGTCATGATATTATGTGTCCTAGCTGTGATCCCAGCAAAACATGTGTATGCAATTGCTAGGTGGAAAAAGTAGTATCCCATACGGTCTGTTGTAATCCCTTGGTGTCGACTGGGGGTGTCCCATTGTAGGCTAAAGCAGTACATGTATGCTTATTGAGTGTTACTGCTGGTGAATACAACTCCTGTATAAACTGTAGTACTACCTGAAGCTGTATGCCTAAACAGCACAGTATGGTGTAGGTCCACATTTCTTGGAACCACTGTTTTGTGTGTTCCCTGTGGTCCTCACAGATTACATACCTCAGGCATAGGTTTTCGTAACTACTGACACACAGTAACGTATGGTACACAGGTAAAGGTCATCTGGGTTGCCATACCTTTGTGTCTGGTATGTATGTCTGATGTGTGTGTGGGTATGCCTGTACCATGGCCTCGGTCATATGTGTGTAACAGGATATAGGTGCGTATCTAGCAACATGTATAGTGTAGTACAGCAGTATGCCACCTATATTAACGAATGTGCACATTTGTTAGGCAGGGGATTGCCATCAACGACTAGTGTGGTATACTGGTAATACTGTAACTGGACTTTACAATCATTGCAATGG
Organism: Protopterus annectens; assembly: GCF_019279795.1. NCBI lineage: Eukaryota > Metazoa > Chordata > Ceratodontiformes > Protopteridae > Protopterus > Protopterus annectens. The sequence goes on from NC_056733.1 coordinate 1,972,740,295, forward strand.
ATTACATATTTCTTGATGCATTAGCTTGATATATACCTCCTGTGGCTAGATGGTGCATTGTGTCGCATACATTGTGCCATGTACTGTTTATAGTCTTACATACTAGTTTATCTTTGTTGCTGTGCAAAACATGGTTTGATATATAGTGTGCAAGGCACTGTCAGGCAGTTGTGGGTTGAGCACTGATATGTGGTATTGAAAGTGTGTATCCTCTGACAGCCAATAGGTTGCTATATATGGCAGTTAATTGATATCTGTACTTTAGAATGTTAAGTGTGCCACATGACTTGCTCACACATATTGTTTCATTGTCTTCCAGGGTCATGTCCCACCATCGTAACCCCAGCTATAGCCCGGCAGAGGAGGAACAGATAACAACAAGCCTGGTGCAGCACTATGCCCTGCTTTTCTCCAGAACCAGCCAGGACCAGCATGAGCGGACTGCAATGTGGCAAGATCTTGTCTGTAGGGTAAATGACACAGGCATGCATAACCGGACATATGAGCAGGTACGCCATCACTGCAGTGATTTAATTAGACATGTCTGGCAGCATGCATCTGATATCCGTAGACAACAGCTTGCCACAGGTGGTGGGGTAGCCATCCACCCCCCCCCTCACCAGAGTGGAGGAGCTGCTCCTGAGCCAGGTGGCTCCTGGCCAACAACAACAACAAGTAACATGTATCATCATGGAGGCTGGAGCCACACAGCAAGTTGACACGGAGCATGCAGGTAACATGGCATAGCTGTAGACTACTGTTACCTCTATAGGTAGAGCATGCTTATGTGAGATGTGTACTGTGTAGCTAGAAGATGTGGTGTGTAGTGTTGTGCAATACTAATAATTAGGAATATAATCTGTAGGCCTGTGACTGTCAACCATTGTACTACTGTAACATTGCAAACACACAGTAGCAATGCCACAGTTGTTGCCACTGACAAACTGTCTCATATCCTTGTAGGTTCCTCTGGTGTGACTGCAAGGCAGCAGACCCATGCTGGTGAGTGTGTTCTGCATTTAAAATTGCTAATTATATGTGCATGTCATAGGTGAGGTGTAGGCCATGTACACTTATCACACCTATGCATAATGCATGCTGTGCATGTTTGCTGTGAGGCTATGCACATCCCAGTAACATGGGTAGCTGCCTAAAACACATACAATACACAGAGCATCCCACACAATTGTGGCAACACTATAGTGGACATTGGATAGGCAGAGTCGATACACATGCACACAACATACACAACTTTGTCATACGCAGTACACGTTAACATGCTACACATGCTGTATTATGACACCCACTGTAAGGTCACACTCCAGTATCCCAAATGTCATCCACACAGCACACATAATATACCTATGGGGTAGATGCCTCTCATGTGGCTGTGCAACACTCTTCAACACATAACACATTCATGTTAGGCAATGCCCCCTATTGGGCACCATACAAAACCATGTAACAACTGGCTGTGAAATGGTGAATGTAGCCATGGCACTGCAGTTCCAGTGCAGCATGGTATGTGCCAGTCTGGCACACATTAGTAGCCTTCAGTGACCGTATGATGCTGCATGATGATGGCTCATGGTACTACACCCCATCCAGTTACAGTGACCACAGTACCACACATAGCATTAACTGCTATGCACCTCAATGTTGTAACACATTCATGTTAGTCAATGCCCCCTATTGGGCACCATACAAAACCATGTAACAACTGGCTGTGAAATGGTGAATGTAGCCATGGTACTGCAGTTCCAGTACAGCATGGTATGTGCCAGTCTGGCACACATTAGTAGCCTTCAGTGACCGCATGATGCTGCATGATGATGGCTCATGGTACTACACCCCATCCAGTTACAGTGACCACAATACCACACATAGCATTAACTGCTATGCTCCTCAATGTTGCGTGTGCAAACATATGCACCGATACACAATATGCATAGCAATCACCATTTGTACAAAGTGACACATATATGTCTTGTAATGCTATTGAGTGTATAGGTCACATAACACACACTGTGTATGTGTGATGTTTAATGTTTCAGTTGTGTTGTAGCATGCCATGTCATGGCTGGCACTGGCATGTCCACAATATGTCCTATACTCACCATAACCACTGTACAATGGCTATGTTGAGCAATGGTATTCCATCAGGTATACATGCATCACTCATCCTGTGTGTATACATAGCATGCATGTGCTAAACCTGTGTCCACAATCATCTGCTAAAGACACAGACGCTCTAATCAGAAATGGATATCTATGTGACACACAGATACACATCCAGCCATGGTATGTATACCTGTGAGTGATGGTGCACAGGACATTGCAGAGCTTTTAATACTTGCACAGCAATGTTGTGTCCATGTACACATTGCGTTCCAGGGTGAGGCCAATCACTGAACAACAACACACATGCATCAAAGCCATCTATACTGTTATTAGCAAGGGCTGTCTACACCTGCACTGCATGCTGTTGAGCAACACACATCCTGCATGCTGACACGTGTGATATAACTCTTTGCCTTGTGATACTGTACCCCACCATCACCCGCTATTGAGTATGTTCTGGATTGCTGGTGGTGGTGTGTGTGTGTGTGTGTGTGTGTGTGTGTGTGTGTGTGTGTGTGTGTGTGTGTGTGTGTGTGAGTGTGTGAGTGTGTGTCTGTCTGTTTTAGTGAGGAGTGCATTTGTGTGCATGTGTGCATGTGTGCATGTGTGCATGTGTTCATGTGCTCATGTGTGCATGTGTTCATGTGTTCATGTGTGCATGTGTTCATGTGTTCATGTGTGCATGTGTTCATGTGTGCACGTGTGCATATGTTCATGTGTGCCGACATCATGTACAGGTCGTAAAGTGTGTTCCCTGTCTTCCTCTCACAGGTGCTGACTTTGGGCTGGTTCACTGCAGCGGCGAAACTAATGTCACTGAGCAAAATAGTGATAATGATGATAGGTGTGTTGAGGCACAGGCATGTTTGCCAGGGTCTGTCGTTGGGCCACCAATCGACACTACACAAGTGTCCACCCCATCCATGCACACAGTCATACTGCCAATACATCCATCACCAATGCCCTTAGCTGAGGGACAGAGTACAGTCAGCATTGGCCAGGACAATGTGGTATCCATGGCACATGCATCCCGACACAGCAGCCATACCCAGATGTCTAGAAGGGTACCACATAGGCAGATGTCCAGGAGTTCTCATCGGAGCACTGCTGCTCATCATGCCACTGGCAGACATGCCACAGGTCTTACAATGTCATGCATGTTCCAGGGTGTCATGGAGGCACAGGCGCATATGGAACGGTACACCAGACAAGGACTAAGGGCACAGAGGGCACATAACACCGCCATAATTAACAGTATCCGTGACCTAGCAGGTGCCATCTGTCATTACACTGAGGTCACTGGTAGACGTTGGGGAGAGACATTAGATGTCCTCTGCAATGTCATGTCCATGTGTCAGGACAGTGCGGGATGGTTGAGTCGTCGACGTGGATGTATGCCAGCAACATCAGCAGCTGGCAGTCGCCATGGACGTCCCTCAAGTCACTGCCGCTCCCGTAGTGCCAGTACCAGCCCCAGCAATGTTGGGGTTGGGCTGTCCATTGAACGTCCTAGATGACCACATGCACATGGCTCTGGAGAGGGCTGTCTTTACCTGCATGTCCATGCTGTCTGTGGCTCTGCATCCTTCTGTGATGGACACAGGCCCTTTTGGGGGTGATGGGGGGAGTTTGCACTGAACTTGTCCCCCAGGATGTGGGCAACGAAAGTTGGGTCAGTGTATTCCTTGCCATTTGTCAGTAGCTGACAGCATATTTGGAAGTTGACACCTACATGTCTGGTATAGCTACCGCAGACTTTGTGATTGTTATTCTTACAGTCCTTGGCAATTTGTCTTTTGAAAGTGTCCTTGAATTATTTTATGAGTGATCATTGCTTCTTCCTAATAATGATCAGTGATGCCTTTCCTTTAGTGAAGTTGGCTCTATCAGGTGTTAGTTTCCTCCTTCTGTTGTCTAGCTTATTTATGGGCAACGACCACCAGATTGTTTTCTTATGTTTGGAGGAGTGCATCTTGGTTTTATTTGTGATGTCTCAATCCATGCATCCCTGTAGATGCTCATAGGATGCACTTGTAACTGATTCGACAGATTGTATACCATTATCCTACAGCAAGAGGTCTTTGGAACTTTCCACTTTTGTCTTGGGACGTGTGCAGTTTGCTTTTGAAAATGTCTTCACGGTGGTTTCATTGACTGGGTGGGGGGGGTGGGATGTGGATGTCCAATGTGATTACTTTATGATCTGATATTACCAGCGAGGGTTTTATCTCTGTTGTGGAACACTGGTACCCCATGTTGGTGATGATCATGTCCAGTATGGTGTCACCTCTAGTGGGCATGGTGACCAGCTGTTCCAGGGTGTTAGAGCTTTTAAACTCTAGGAAACATTGGGCAAAGGACTTTGTACACAAGTAATTCTCCCATTCAATGTTTGGTTATTTGTAATCATCTCATATAATGGTGTTTGATAGGACCTTTATATTTTCCACTGTCCTCAGGAATACTGAGTGAGGTTCCTGTGACAAGGTAGGTGATCTGTAGCAGGCTACAATCTGATGAGCAGCTTTGCCCAATGTTAGTTGCACTTGCATGGTCTCCAAGGCCTCATGCTGTGCCACTAACCTGAAGGTGTGGGTATCCATAAGGTAAATGGGTACACTCCTTCCTTTTGTATTTCACTCGTGGTTTTGGGTCCGAAGGTCAGAGGGATTGTGAGCGTTTTACATGGAGCATGTCCAACAGCTCTGCATTTGACATAGCTTTGTATGTTAGGCAGTGAACACATCTGAGTAGGAGATATGCAAGGGAGCACAGATGGAGCATTTTGAGATGGTCTGTGTATGGCATGTATTTCTGGCCGCTAATGCTCTTTGTAAGGTATTGCTGCAGGCTTTACAGTTGTTGTAGTTGTCTTGTGAGGTACACAGCAAAAGTGGCGTTGTACTCTATTATAGTTCTAGTGAGTGATGAGTAGTGGGGAACAATGTCCTCTTCTATTCTGCATGAGGAACATTTTGTGATGAGGTGTGCCACATAGCATGGTTTCCTGACTACTGTGGGGATGTGATTATCACAGTTGTGTCCAGTGTACACCTGTGACCCAAGGTCTCTTGTCACACTTTCAGTGTTAAGTATACTACCACCTATGTTGTAGTTCTTGGCTACAGAGTTTTTAACAAAGGGGATGACAATGCACCTTTTGGCATTGAGCTAGAGCCCATGGCTTTGATATAAGCCATCTGTCTCAGTGAAGCTCTTTTGTAAGATGTCCACATCTTTGGTGCTTACAATTATAGGTTCATAGATTAGGTTCATATGCCCAATGTTAGTTGCACTTGCCCTTTTGTAAGATGTCCACATCTTTGGTGTTTACAATTATGGCTCCTAGTTTGCAGTCCTCTGGAAACTTCTGTAGCCATAGACATTCCATGTTAAAGTTTACTTCAGGGAAGTAGATACTAAACAGGACAAGACACAGGACTGGACCTTGTGGTACTGCACTCATCACTGGTCCAAAGTCATACTTGGAGTCTGCTGCTTTCACAGTGTGTGTTCTGTCAGTAAGCCTGTTGGCAACCCATCTTGTGACATAAAAATGTATACCTAGTTTAGTGGGTTTATCTATATTTCCAGAGTGTGGGGTGGTGTTGTAAGCCGTGGCAGGATCAACATAGGCTGTGTGAACCACCTTACCCTTGTCGACGGTTCTGTTGACTGCTTCAATGTCATCTATCAGGTTTAGGTGACATGATCTGCATTTTACAAACCCTACATGGTTGTGATCCAGGGTTTGGGGATTACAAATGTAATTGTTTATATGTTGTATGATGATACATTCCATGGCCTTGAAGAGCAGGCTCATCATGCTAATAGGGCACTAGTTCCTGGGGTCCATGGTGTCTCCACCCTTGTGTAGTGGGATAACCATCACTGTGCACCATTCAACAGGCACAAAGTATGAGGTGAGGCTATGACTGCACATGGTATGTCAGTGTGGTGCCTGTTCGTTCTGTGGTTTGTGTGGAACACAGCCTGTGAAGTTATCTGGTCCCATGGCTGCTGTGATACTGGCTTTGGAGAGTGTTTTTTACCTGTGCAGCCGTGATGACAACAACTTTGCAGTCTTCCATTATAGAGATGTGCTCTTTCATGGGTGAGAGTTAACACTGATCCTATCTGCCAGGATGTTGGCAATATCAGGTGGGCCTGTATATTTAGTGTAGCCATGACATGGACCTGTCTGTTGGGCAGAGGTCTCCTGAGTAGACAGTATGCAACAGAGTACAGATTGGGTTACATTCAGTCTTGTTGCATGGGGCAACTGTTTGAGGCCAGTAATCCTCTTGTTAGGGTACTTCAGTGGTCTTTCTGGCTGCTGAACGTGCCTAGTCAGATTCATCGCAAGTGTGTTGTGGTACTCTCTGATGGGTCTGATGACTGATGAGTACTGGGAACCTCCTTTGACCTACATGCACAGACCTTGGCAGTTTGTGTGAACACATAGCATGATTTTCTGACAACTTTGTGAATGTGTTTCTGGAAATAGAGGTGTCTATCCACATTTGTCCATGGATCCCTTATTATCACCTCCGTATTTGGCATAAGTGTGTGAGCATGCCCAGTATGACCTTTCAGTGTGATGCTGAATGAAATCCACTACATTTGTTGGAGTGTGTGAGCATGCCCAGTATAGGCATTTATACTATATGTGTATGGGAAATCAAGCTGTATTTTTACAGCAGGGCTCATCTTTGTGTCATAGATCAACAGGGATCATGCTGTGCCTGCAGGGCTTCCATGAGACACTTTGCATAGACTTATCAACATTTCTACATACAGGGGGTGGACAGCTATTCTTTGTACATTTCTACCCAGGGCCACACTTGATTGTTACTGTGGGTGTACATAGGATGAGGGTTTCACCTGACACTTATACACATTTGCTATGCCTGCACTGCTATGTACGGTACACCATTTCAGTCTGTACTGTTGCCTATCGTACTGACTTGAGGCATACTACTGTGCTACAGATCCTAGCGTCCAATGTCACGTATATTAGATTGCAACTTCATAGCCTACACAACCCACATCACACTGCCTGGCCTGATGTTCTCTGTCTGCATAGGCCTGTGGGGTAGGTTACCCATATGCCTCTTTAGGGACATGATACAGCATTTCTTTGTGTTTGCATTACTGCACAATTGTCCTGCTGTGTCTGTGCCACTGAAATGCTATCATGGCTTAGTGGTTCAGTACTGTGACTATAATACACAGTATCCTGGGTTCAAGCCTTGTCACTGCTTTTTATTTTCATGCTTGGCAGACCAGACTGCTTAAGGAACAGTAAAGCAAATATGAGCATGTTTACCTGACTTTGCTCAACTTTGCACAACTTTGCCCGACCTTGTCCAACATTGCTCAACGTTGCCCAACATTGCGCTAGTTAGCACAGGCAATTTTGTTTACATATACTAAATATTGGTAAATGCTGCTTAGCACTGCTTTATATTGCTTAAAACATGGCAATCATGCCTCCGGTGGTGCTGCAGGGCTGTCTATGTCGGATGCACATACTACACTCCCTATACATGTTTGGAAACAGGTAGTGTCAAGTTAGGCATCCCTTTTATTTTATGTGTGAGTCAGAGAGAGGTATCATTTCCAGGGTTCCTACTGAGCCAGTGTATGGCACATACCATGACAATTTGGGTACATGTAGTTGGTGAGTACTGCAAGGCTCCACCAGATGTGTCCAGGCACCGGAACCAGGACTTGAGCATCCCAAACACACGCTCAATTACATTTCGTGTTTGTGCATGTGCCTCATTATGGAGTTCTTGTTCAGGTGTGTGTGCATCAATCACGGCTCCAGTGCGTATCCAGCATCCCCCACTAGGTGACCATCAGGGATGTCCCCATTGGCAAATGTCTGGTACAGCTGCGTCAGATGCCAGATATGGGAATCGTGGTAGCTTCCAGGGCAGCCAGCACACACATTCAGTATTATGCCCTGGGCATCGCATATGACCTGGCAGTTGATGGAGTGGAAGCCCTTGTGGTTGATGTAGGTCCTACCCCGCTCACTGGCTGATGCTTTGATGGGTATGTGAGTGTAGTCAATTGCACCCACTACCTCAGGGTATTCCGCTATTTGCTGGAAGAGACGCATATTGCTGGCCAATACCTCATGGGAACTGGGCAAATATACATGATCACCGACATGAGCTGACATGGTATTCAGGAACTGGTGCAGTACCCTGGATGCTGATGCCTGTGAAATCCCCGTCATATCACCAGTTGGTCTCTGGAAGGTACCGGTTGCTAGTATTCTTAGGCCAACACATACCTTGGTTTCCACTGGGATGGGTTCCCCTCTGTTGGTTCTGTGTGTGAGGTGTGGCCTGCACAGCTCAACAATTTGCTGTAGGAGCTCTCTGTCCACTCTATAGTGCTCCACTATCTCCAGCTCATGTAGCCCCTGGTAGATTACCCTGGGTCTGTGCACTCTTCTCCGTCTCCTCACTGTGAGTTGCTCAGCAACATTCACAATGGCACCACCCTCAGCATCTTGCACATGTTGCCTTATAACAGCAATGGCAGCCCCTAACATTTTTTGTCTCAGTTAAGCTTTTTTAGTTTTCACTTCTCTTTGTATACTGCAGTGTTGCAGTGTTTCTGAGTAAAACATGGGGGAACGTTTTTTGCAGAGTTTTAAGGCTGGGCTGGGCTGGGCTGGGCTAGTGTACTGCCTGTATAATTGGCTGATTCTGATTGATTTCACCTGGCAGCTCTGCTAGTTCTCCTTGGTTAACTTCCTACTACTACTTTTCCTTCCTTTTCCCTTTCTGTTTCCACAGGGGCGGCGCCACGCAAACACGCGCACACAGCCTTACACAGGCTTACACAGGCTTACACGGGTGCATATCCATGCACACAGGCTTAGACAGCCTTACACAGGCTTATACGGGTGCACACACATGCACACAGGCTTAGACGGGTTTACAGGCACGCACACACGCGCACACAGTGTAAGCATCTTTGCAAGAAACGTTGGTGGTAGCCACGGCGTACGCCTTCGGTTTTTGGGTTTCAGTTCAGACAACTGTAGACACGCCTCTTCCAATCCTGAGTAACTCACAGCAGACACATGCCACTCTGCTCCAATAAGCTTACAGTCTTTGATACATACCCCCCCTCATGATGTCACCTATCTTCTACTCTGTTGCTCCCCTAATCCTACTCTTACACTCTAGGGACATGGTTCACATGGCAGGGAAAATTGGGATTCACTATCCTTATACTCATTTGCATAGGACTGCCTACTAATGCTTGGTTACATCTCTCACACTGAGCTTCCCCCCTTAGCAACCACTACTCAGTAGCCATGTTGTCTTCAGCCTGCCATTCACTTGCATCGCAGATTTTTAATAAAATGCCTATTTTTGGCTTTTATTTTTTTTCTGGTTTTTAGAGTGCCGCACGTTTGCGCGGCACTGCGCTATACTTAAACATGGAGATCGGGGGGAAAAATTATTTTTTATTATTTTGCAACACATATAAATGCCAATGGTGTTATATTTGGCCATTGGCATGCTTCCTCAACTGGATGCATCCTTTATTTGGAGCTGTCATTGCTCCATTTTGCTATTTACAGAATGGTACTCAGTTACCAACCGAGTAGATTTCTGCAAATAACACTAATCTTACTCGGACAGGTTAGTGTTTCCTGGATCACAAATTTACCTCATTTGCATAGCTTTCAGCAGCAGATGAGGTAATTTGCATAACCTAACACTGTCCGTGCAAGAGTCGTTTTAGGAGGTCTCATGCACGCCCCTGCCGGCTGTTCCTGGATCGCTCAGCAGACATATTGGTTGTCTGGAGTCTTACTCTACACTTAGACTCCATGCAAGCCTTCGTGAATCCGGCCCAGAATTTTTATATTACAGTACACTATTTTATTTCTTTCTTTCAGAACTTTTTTTCCCATTTACAGCTCCATTTCCAGGTTACATCGTCATCTAATACATTGTTTAAGAACATAGTTATCTGACATATGTTGCAAACAACTTTGTAGGATATTGCATCGTTCCTTAAAAACTATGTAATAGCACCTTCTGGCTTTGGCATCTGAGCAACTTTCATGACTTTTTCTGTTACAGGTTTAGTCACCCAGAAGTTAATATATAAGCCATGTATTTCACACTCATCACTCTTAATATATATTCATTCTTATTTAACTTGAAGCATTACTGTCTTAGTGGATTCCGCAACTGTTTCAAGCTTTTGTCCTGTTCTTTTGTTGGGCCACACACTAATAAATCATCATTTACATTTACAAGACTTTAAAAGTCTTCAGTTCAATCTATAGCAGTTCTTTGGAATAGCTGTAGCTTGTTACTAAACAGAAATCTAAAGAAGCTGTACCATCCTACAGGTGTATTAAATGTTTATAATTTGGAGCGTGATTCATTTAGCTTTACTTTGTTAGCATACAGTAATGATAAAAACGTAGCATTTGACATACTTAAGACCACTTCAAATGTAAGCAAGAAACATATCACTAAAGCAGTGTAGCCCTGCAAAATATCATTGCTATGTCTCTACACAGTGTCTGAGATGTCTCTGTACAGATGCACAATTTGGTTTTACAGAGTAAGTTTGTTTTACCATTCGTAATTTTTTACAAGTTAAATGGCACAAAATATTAAGAGAAATTGTTTCCTCAAGTGCTATGATTTGAAAAAGGAATTTTGAATTTAACTGGACATTCAAGTCACGTTAGTGTTTTTGACCTAGTGTCCAGAGTATGCACATAGCTATCTTTATTTTATTTCTGTACCATGATACTTTCAAATTTTTTTCAGCCAAGATATTACACTCTGCATCTGAGCCTAATTTAAACTAAAAAACTGTGTCATCAATTCTCAGCATGTCTTTCCAACAGCCTGAGTTTGTAGTCTTTTTTTTTTCCAAACACCTTTATTGAACTATCACTTATGACACAGGCAAATTTGTAGTCTTGTCTCAGTGCCTTAAGGGAACTGACATACTGTACTATACAAACGTTCTCATTTCCATGACAACCCATTATCTTACTTCTGTTCAACAACGTGCAAGATGTTTGAGCACTTGTTCTTCCTTACTTTATTAAAAAATCCTTTTCTAACACAGATCCAACAATATTTATTAAAAGCAGGATAAACCTTTTCTTGTTAATAGAAACACCAAACTTTTATCTGTAATGCCATCATTTAAATGGGAGTTTGTTTTTTTTTGTTCTGTTTCCGGCATTACATTCTCCTGTATATGCCTGGGATATGTCCAAAGGGCAGGTGTGTACTTGGCTGCTGTTTATGGGTATCACCTACTCTACTGAGTGATGAGTCCCCTGCTAGCGCTATCTTTGGAAAATCACTTACGCATATTCCTAGGTCTCCACCTGGACTTCTAACCAGCAGAGTATATATCCCAGGACATTCATACTTCTCTCTCTCTCTCTCTCTCTCTCTCTCTCATCTTATCTCATTCTTGAGGGCAAAAAGTGAACAATTGCACTATGGTATCTATATATTAAATGTAAACCAAAGGAATACAAAAACTTTAAGTATAAGTATGAAATAAAAATTAATATGAATACAGTTAAAAAGGTAACCTAGGAAATATGAAAATGAATCAAATCATGAATGAAAAAAAACAAAACACTTTGCAAGTAAGAATGGTAAATATGATTATACAAGAGCTACCCACCTAAGCTCTAACGCTGTAAAAACAGCATTATAAAAAAGTTTAATTCATATGAAAAAAGCTATAATGATCTCACTAAATAACATACTGCCAAGTGCAAATTCAGAACTTTGGAGTACAGTATTTTAAATCTGAAAATTAATCTTACCTTCATTTTATTTAAAAAGGTTTAATGTTATCTTCTGTTTTCAAAGAAGGTGCACCTACTACTCAAAGTGCAAAAGCATTAATGTCGGAATTATGGCACTCAAATGCATGCAATGCTACTAAGCTACTGAACTTCCTCCAACAAATAACATAAAAATCAATATTTTCTTCTACTGTTAAAATTATGTTTATGGAATTTTTTGTACTTACTCTATATCTAAGTGAAAGCAATGGTCTGACCCTCCAGATCGTGTGAGGCCAGTAATGTACTTAAAAAAGAAACCAGTGCCTGAATCCCAAACAAAAAAAAAAAAAAAAACATTGACAAACAAATGGCTTCTATGCCTTTGAGTGATACACAAAAGTATAATGTCAGTCTATTCTCTGAGGAAATAATATCTGTCAACCTCTGTCTATCCTCTAGGTCAATGCATAGGTGACAATTTGATAGATAGGTGAGTGGGTATATTACAGTGTCAATCAAGATGAATCAAATATATTATTATGGTAAGTATATAATGTCCATATCTTCACTGATCCAGTACATACACTGTAATCCTTGAATCATGTACCCAGCAGAACAGAATGGGTGGTTTCAGGATAAAATACACTATAAAATAATGACATCAAAAGATGCTCTTGATCTTCAAATAAAAATCAAGTTTATAATTCTCGGCAAATGGATGTGAGGAAGTCCATGTCACTGCTGTGCAAATGTCATCCATGGAGAGCATCTTACAGAAAGCTAAGGTTGCCATTATAGACATTGCAGAGTAAGCTTTTGGTTGGATTGTAAATTTTTATGACTAGAAGTATAGTAGAAGGATGCACAGTCAGATAGCCAACTGAACAATGTTACCTTTGTAGTCAAGCCCCTTTCCCAATCTGTTAGGGGCAATGGATACTAATAACTGATCATTTTGCCTTGTGTACTTAGTGTGATCTAAGCAGAAGCAGTGCTATCTATATGAATTATCCTCTGTTTAAGTACTATATGGAGAATATCAGAAGCTTTATCTTTTGATGTATAATATGTTCTGAGGATGTCTTAGGTATGAAGGTTAGATCACTTCTAAGTACTACTCTATATTTATTGAAAACAATGTATGATAGTTTGCAGGAGAGAACATATAATTTGGAAAACTTCTTAACTGACAACATAGCTACTAAAAAAAGTCTTCCAGGAGAGAAATTTCAGGTCTGCTTTGGCTGCTTGCTCAAATAGGGCTGGTGGCAACTTTTCTAAAATTAAATTTAAGTGGCAAAGGGCTGTGCGGTCCTCATATGGGGAGTCTGAACAAAAATACACCTCACAGGAAGGCTTTACATATATATTAAGAAGCTAAAGATGAGTGACTGAAGCTGAGACCTTCATGGTATGCTGAGATGGCAGCCCAGTAAACTTTTAATGTAGAAAAGCTAGATCTCATATCAAATAAATCTTATAAGAACAGAATGACTGATAAAAATGGTGTGTGACTGGGTGCAACATTTCTGAGATGCTAGCAGTAACCAAATCACCCTTGGGTCATCTAGGTCCCCGGCCATTACTGGAAGTAGAGAAACCCATTCAGTTAACCTGAGGGACCAGATGTACATGTGAAGCTTGTTAGACGTCTATGACAGGATCTTGGGATAATGCTTTAGCAGGAGTGGTCTCCTTACCAAGTGAGGCCATGGCAGTGGAAACAAAGTCTGTTTGGGCAAAAATAGGGCCATGAGAATGACTCTGGGTGCCTGGCTTTCTGGATAAATTCTATCATGAGCAACAGTGAAGGAAAAGCACACAGGAGACCCCAGGGGCCATGGATGGGCTATAGCATCACTGGGAGTTTAACCGTGAAGAGGGATTAAGGAAAATAAGTTGTTGCATTTGAGCTGAAGGATGAGATAAACAGACAGCAGCTAGGCTTCCCCCAGCACAAGAAAAGCAACCTCACTGTAGACATGCTTTGAGACCACTTTGAGGCATTTGAAGGCATGTTCTCAACTTTTCCATTAAGGAATTGGCTTAGTTTACTTGGGACATGTGCTACAACTAGAAAGTGCTGACAGTTGACAGCTCATCTCTATACTGTTATTGCTTCACAAGAGAGGGATAAGACTTGTTTAGCCTTTGATTGTTGATACACCAGCCATGTTATTGTAGTGAATATTTATTGCACTCTGGAGAAGACAGCTCTGAAAAGCCTGCAATGTTAGGAGGATCACCTTCATTTCAGGGATAGTAATGGGCAGTTGATTCTTTTGTTGGATCCATGTTCCCTAGATAGTCTGTCGCAGACAATGTCCTCTCAGCCCAAGGCAGGCACAGCCTTGGTGATTCTGATGTCTGGAAAGGGAAGAAGACAAGATCATACTGACAATAGATTCTGTGGTTGAAGCCACCAATATACAATCTTTCAACAAGCTTTGGCAGTTCTTGTTGTTTGAAACATTAAGTCATGAAGCTGGGAACACTAAACTCTTAATGTCTTTTGCAGAACTCTCATATAGTATCTGGGAAGTGGTACCATGTAAAGGATTGGTACTATTATTCCTAGGTTTTGTAAGATGAAGCCTGCATTGTCAGGTAAGAAAATTTTGAATGACTCTTGAATTGGATCTAGTTTGTGTACTGGGAAGCTTGCCAATGCCATTGAAGGGACCACGTGGCAACAGATAAATATAAACTTCTGAGCAGGTTGTAACTGTGACATCTATAGTTGACTGAGATTCCTAGAAACAGGCATAATCAGAGCAAACAGTCCTTTGTTTTGGTGTGAGACTCCTTTGAAGCTGTGGCTGCTGTATATGTGTATAGGGGAATATTTGGAGCATCTATATTACCCGATCAAACGTTTAGGTTAGCAAATACCTAAACATCGATCTGGTAATATTGAAAAATTAAAACAGCAAACGGCTGATTTAACATAGGGAATGAATTCCCTCGGCCGCAAAAAAAAAAAAAAAGTTTAAACCAAAATGAAGTGGGGGGGGGGTTGCCCCCCTAACTAAATATACCAACTCCAAGATCGCTCTACAGTGGGGAAAAGGGAAAAATCTGCATAATGGCCAAGAGAATTCTTTTCTTGCATTAAATCTGCCAATCGCAGTCTTTTGCTTTCGCTATTACCAAATCGATGTTTAGGTATTCGCTAACCTAAATGTTTGATCAGGTAATAGGAACCCTATAGGGATACCTAGTAGCCTGAGGCAAGCTAGTACTACTGCTGTGCACTTAGTAATCACCCTAGGCTGTGGTGATTCCAAAGGAGAAGGCTCTGCACTGGTAGTGATTAGCTCCAATTGGAAGAAAAGGAATATTCTAAACTCCCTGGCTATCTTTATACAAAGGCAGGCAATCCTGGAGATTCAAAGAACATATCCAGTCTCCTTCCTGAAGGCACACAAGGACTGAGTACACCATAACCATCTGGAATAATGTGTTTTTTAAAAACTGGTTTCGCAACTGAGGTCTAGTGTGAACCGGAGGTCAGTAAAAAGTCACTGATTGCGCTATACATTTCAAATAAATCCTGGAAACAGAATTCATGTTGGGACAATAAGACTTAATCAGAACAGATTTTCGCAACTTACAGAGACTACAGAAAAGCAAACTGAAAATGGCAGACTACAATGACTAACATACATACATACAAAATCAGCAGTTTTACCACTGACTTTACATGATGCAATAGTCAAACTTTTTATTTTGCTTTAGTTTACTGGGTTTGTTCAAAAGGGTTTAGTGAAAAATCCCTTTTCGTCAGAGGCCCAAAGAGAAAAGTGTCGACATATTACAAACATTTTCAAATATACATTCAGTAATGTACACAAACAGACATTAAGCAATATACAGTACATTAACAATTACACATCCCTTTGCTAATTAGATCACTGATTACAAGATATTTATATATTAGTAGATCCATAAGTAGATGATGAACATTGAGCTTATCAGTGGGTTTGTTAAAAAGAAAATAGATCATGTAATTAGTCCTTAGAAATTCAAAGAAATAGAGGTGAGGGAAGGAACTAGTTAGGTCAAAAATGTTAATATTGTAGTTAACAGGTGGTTGATGAAGCCGGTTCATAGATAATTATATAAATGGCTATCATAAAGTTATATTAGAGCTATAGAGGTGGGGTGAGCAGTGTCACACAGTTATGCATATTGATTGGGAGTTGCTAGTAAAACTATACAGGTATTGCTGAAAACTGGTTGTTGGGCATATGATTCTGAATGAAGAGAAATGGTTTAATGATATGGCAAGTTAAAGACAACAGTGGCATTTTTCTTGGTGATATCCTTTGAGATGTACAGGAGCAGATCTGTTGCTTTCATAGGTGAAATTTAAATTCTGTTTTAAACATGTTTGCATTAGAAATGGATTTCAGTGTTATCTGAATGACAGTTCAGATTATTACATTTCATGATGTTTCAATGATCTAGTAATTTTCCTTCGCATAAAAATGCACTCTGTTTATACATTTGTTGTAAAGCATGATTAGAAGCACAACGGCAGTCTGAATGTAGTCAAGCAATGCTCCATAATAACCTACTGATTATAACATACAAAACATAGCTGTACTTTCTTATCTAGACCTGCAAGACACTGTTGTAGCATGATGCCTCAAATAATTTTAAACAGAACACAATTATTATTTTTGGCCTAGCTCATGTAAAAACAATGCAATTCTACTTTTTATTTCTCTTAATAAGATCTAGTTCAAAGTCAAGCAGAACTTTGAGTAAAACCTGAGTCCTTTCTGGTCTGTGTAACCTCTTGAAATGCTATTTTTAAGTAAGTTGTTGACCTCTTGAAATGCTGCTTTCTTTTGATGGGATGGAATGTCTGGAAGAAAAAGAGATGGCAGGGGTGGTGCTTATGAAAGAGGGAATTGAGCAGCCTCTGTATAGGATTTCTTTGATTCAAAAGTCATGTTGATCTTTAGCCATGCTTTGAGATGCAAGGAAATGTAACCCCAATTGCATTAAGAAGGGGAGAGCCAGGCAATTCTTACACAGTTTTCCACTGCCTGTTTCTGGGAGAAGGGCCAGAGATCTAACAAAACACAGAAAATCCACACAATCAATAAAAAAACAAAAAAAAGAGACAGAAGCCTGATGCACCAGTTCAAAAAGCTTTAATGAATTCAGCAACCACACCAAGTGGTTGAATTCTGTCTTTTTTTTTTTTGATTGGAAGGGCCAGAGAACCCCCTGGCTTTGCAGTTCACCTCTGCCTCTAAGGCAACGTCCATAAGAACCCACCATGTGCACTGGCAGTTTTTCCTCCACAATGATCATACTGTGGCTATTGGAATTTTCTAAATCATATGTTCTTTGCCCCCTTTTGGTTCCCTGTATAGGACATCTGAGTGGCTGAAATTTTAAATCTAACAGTAGTGAGTGTCTTGCCTTCCTTCTCACTTTGGTGCAACCTATCCTTTAACAGGATCCCTCTGGAATCTGATCATATATCACTCAGTCACCATCTGCCATCAGAGTACAGAGCATGTGATCACTTCATCCACTCCTGACTCCGATATTGCAGGAGCTCTGCCACAAGACCCAACTCTCTAACATTTTCACTGAGAATATTGTCATTGTGCATTAGCCTATGGTCACTTCATCCACTCCTGACTCCGATATTGCAGGGGCTCTGCGACAAGCTCCAACTCTCTAAGTTTTTCACTGAGAATATTCTCATTGGGCAATGTAAGCAAGTTTAACACAAACAGCATTGCTTTGCATTAACTGTTACTAGTCAAATTCATGCCTGCCCTGTGCTGGAAATTGGCAATGGCATTCCCCCCCAGAGAAGTAGTCCTTGTTTTCTAAGGACCATTTAGTAAGTAGGACACTGTCGTTTCTCTTGACAAATAGACTGCACTGTAAATGCTAGTTACTTAGTCTCCCTACTTTCCTGGTTTCTGCATTTAGCAAATAAAAGAAAATCTGTTCTAGTTTGTGTCTCCTTGTTAAGTGCCCTGTATTAGCTATAAACTAATTGCTCTCTGTAATAACTGTCCTGAGGGTCAATTAATGATGCCCCTCACTTTTGCCCCAAATACAGACTGATTAACTCCATTTCAATGCAAATGAAAATAACATTAAGTGGAAAAATACTCTCCAAAAAACAAGAATAAATAATACCCCAATATAGTAAAATCCTCCAAGTAGGAAGCATTCACCCTAATACTGGCTCCATCTATCACAACCAACATAAAGACAATTCCCTTCCACACACGACCCTACCCCCACAATAGTCTACCCCCCACCCTGATAATCTACCTTTTAGCACCATAAATATTAGAAGCATAAGATATAAAACTACTGAATTATATGCCTGGATTACCTAACACAAGCATGATATTTTCAGTATAACTAAAACTTGGTTTACACTCAGCATAAATAATATCAGCCATAATAACTATATAAAGAGGAAAGGTAGTGATATTGCTCTAATATTTCCCAACAACTACATTTCCCTCTACAACAAACAATACCAAAATTCTGTTCAGCAGGGCATCTTATTACTTTTTTGAAAATAAACCAATATAGACCAATATGTATTACTATCCTCCTTCTGATGAGAATACACCTATGTGAGAAAGATATCCTTGCAAAAGATATCCATAAGAATTCCACAAGAAAAAAATACTACAAGGTGATGTTAATATTAATTAGTTGGACATAATTTCTAACCCCCTACATCTAATATGAACTCATATGGCTTCACACAACTAATTAATAGCCCCAGTCATTATAGCAAGACATCAAATTCCTTAGTAGACTGGATCCTAGCAAATATACCACCTCTGGTACAATGTCTGACTGTTTTGGTGATCATCTCCCAGTCTATGCAACCAGAAATCTCATGTATCCACTCAAATGGCATAGTTATAAAACAACACGTAACCTGTCCACGTTTAACCCAGAAATATTCATTACTACCCTATTGTCTACTAACTGGAGCATCCTGGCAATCTGTAAATTAATTCAATACAACTTTCCCAAATATCCTAAATAACCTTGCACCCCCTAGAATGAAGAGACTAAAAACATATAACACAATTTGACTATCGAAAAAGAATAGAATGCTCATGCAAGCTAGAGAAAACCATGGGAAGAATGACAACAATACAAAACACCACAATATCTTGAAAACTTCAGAATGCTCTGCAACTGTACTAAAAAACAAATCAAGACAGAAAACTATACTATAACAACTTTTAGAGCAAAAGTAAGCAAAACCATAAACAATTTTGGTCTGCCATTAAAGTAATCTTACATCACAGCCAAAAATTCAACTCTAACCACCTCTTCCAATAACTCACCACATGAAACTCCAACAGAATCAACTCTTATTTCATAGATAGTACATGATCCCTAAACAAGTATTCCCCAAAATCTAATTCCATCCCTGCCCAACAGCCACATGTCACCACATCCACTTTCATCTTCAAACTTGAGCCCAAATCCTATAGCGAGTACCTTAAAATAACAACCAATAGCATTGCCCATGCTGTCTCAATCCTTATAAATAATTCAGTCCTTCTCCGTCTCTCTGTCTGGAAAAAAATCATACAGTATCTCTCTGCACAAAGCAGGAATTTAAGAGACATCATTAACCTTAGACCTATAATCTTATCCCCCTTTCCAAAATGCTTGAAAAATGTATTCAAAAACAATTTCAAAACAATCTCCTGGAGAAAGAACTGCTATCTCCCGAGAAGAACTGCTATCTCCCACACAGCACATCTTCCATCCCTCCGATAGTACTAACACTGCACTTTTACCCTATACAGATACTGTCAATAAAGCTGGAGATGATAGCAAGCTAGTCTCCTCCTTATTTCTAGACTTGTCTAAAACCTTTGACAGAGTTTGTCACAGCAAACTTCTACTTGAAATGCCTTCACTAGGTCTGTCTCATCCCACACTTCTGTGGTTCAAAAGCTAATTATCCAATAGGTATCAGTCAGTAAAATGACACTACTCTTTCTCTCCATACCTCCCAGTCACTACTGGTATATCACAAGGCTCTATCCTGTGTCCCCTTTTCAACATTCTCACCAGCACTCTCCATGCATCCATGCAATAGGCCTCCCTAATACAATACACAGATGACTGCACACTCATATGCATATCAGACAACCTGGCGCATCTCCAAAAATTTTCTCAGGAAGCATTAACAACCACTGACACATGACTTTGTAACACATAACTCATGCTCAACTCAAAAAACAAGCTATTTCTTTTTCGCCCCAACACTCTGTCGTATGAAAAAAAAACAAAATTAAAAATCCACTCTCTAAATAATATCACTATTGAAGTCACTTTTCATATCAAATTATTAGAGATGCAACCTTCATATACAAAATTATATTAAAAAATCACCCAAAACTAGAGATGTTTTACAAAGTCAAAAACTTTCTTACTAATGGAACTAAAACAACACTTGCCACTACTTACCTCCTACCCTCGCTACTTTATGGTGTTCCCATAGTTATTAACCTCCAGGCATCACAAAAATCAAAATTTAAACAATGGTATCATAAAGTGGTTAAATATGCAGCAAATACCCCTTTCAGACTCCCATCACTGAATAACACTAAAAAGCCTAAATTGGTTAGAGCTACCTTAACTAAATATACACAGCCTCTTACCACCTATAAAATTAACTACCATCCACTTGTTCAGCAATAAATACCATTCTACACAACTATGTTCCTAATTGGTCATTATGGTCCAATGACCAAAAACTCCTCTCTCGTTCACAAACCTATGAGATCTGCTGGGCATTGTTTTGTAGTCATACCATGTTGCTAATGCCTGGAATTCCTTACCTGCATCCATCAGCTTAATACTCTCCCTCCAGTCTTTTAAAACCATTCTAAAAGACTTCCTAGCCAAAATATGGCTCTATTCTTGCTAAACCCCAGGAAAAACTATATCCTTAAATATGAGCAAGTACCTATTTATACATCTCATAAGTCTCCCTTCTTCACTTACTTCCTTACTTGAATCTATTTCTCTTCCCCTGACTTTCTTATTAAATATGCAAACCATGTTTTTTCTCACTGCTATTTCTGTTTGCATTATACTAATTTACCTTTACTTTCTCTATAATGTGGCTAAAATGTCTCTAAATGTTAAAGCACTGTTACATAAGTTGCAACCAGTGTTTTCACATTATGTCCAATTTCGTATAATTATTTAAACTGTAGATTTTTTGTATTATTTCTAAAAACTGTAAAATTATAGTTCTTAAAATGTTTTTGTAGTACTTTGAAGCTTTTCTCTCTGGACTACTTCTGAAAGTGGGCACTTACCTAATTGGACATTCCCAGTAATCAAATATAAAATTACACACACACACACACACGCACATATATATATATATATATATTTTCAGTTTATAATCTTGAAATACTGAAATGTCGAATTTCAGTATTTTGCGACTATAAAGTCGAAAGTGCAGTTACACGAAACTGCATAATAGTGAATGTGGAAATGTCGCATTCATCGTTGTGTGTTCGCATACGTGACGTGCAGTGCAGTTTGTGGATTTAGCTGGGGTTTGAGGTAAGCAGAGTTTTTGTAAGGGTATTGGGTAGGGATTTTGGTGTGTGAGTGTGTATAGTGGTGAGTTTTATGTGTTTGTGTGTTTAGTGCGACCTCAGAGTTAGTATATATAAGTGGGGGGGTGTAGCCCCCACATGGGGTGCGCAGGGGTGCTTACCCCCTGCTTTTGGCAAGTTTGTTTGTGTGTGTGTTAGTTTTGTTTTGTTTGTGTGTGTGTGTGTTGGTTTGTTTTTTTGTAGTGTTGGCAGTTAGGTGTATTTGTGTTTGTGTGGTGTAGTGTTTTGTTTATGTAACGTTCATGGTTTGGAATTTCGCGGTTTTAAAGTTTCAGGTTTTTGATTTTTCATCTTTATAGTCTCGAGATACTGAAATTCGATATTTCAGTATTTCGAGATTATGAAGTGAATCCATATAGATATATATATATATATATATATATATATATATATATATATATATATATATATATATATATATATAGATACACACACACACACACACACACACACACACACACACATATATTATAGAGAGAGAGAGAGAGAGAGTTCCCCTGCATTTGAGTGAACATATATTTGTTCGACAAATACAGTGGTGTGTGATTTAATGTCAATAGTATGGATGACTGAACAGTACGGAATGTCGATACAGGTAAATGGCGTTTGGGGTGTGAGAGTGTGTGTGCGTATGTGGGTTAGGTTCGGGAGTGAATGAAGGAACGGCATTGGGCGTTTGTGTATGAGTTTGTGTATTTTTCTAACCCTACGCCTTAAGGTCATTAAAACCTTCCCGTAGTACTGCCACTATTCAGATGAATTTTGGGACAGTGTTACGGGAGTTTTAGTTTTAATATCTGGAAAAGAAATAGTTTTCCTCTCTATATTATTGTTTTCAGAGGGGGGGTTCGGTATTATCTATGATCAAACTTATTTTGCTCATGTTTTGCATTAGGCATTAGGGCAGTTCAGTTATACACAATACACACACACACACACACACATATATATATATATATATATATATATATATATATATATATATATATATATATATATGTGTGTGTGTAGAGAGAGAGAGAGATACATCCAGTAATTGATAGCTTTAACTGAAAAAAGTACTTGTACATACAAATCTCTAGGTAGTCCATGAATCTGGACTCCTCATCAGCAGGAAGAATGGCCTAGGCATCCTCTGAGGCCTTTCCTTTAGAAGTCCATAAGGGGTCCCTTTCACAAGCGTAACCTATTTTTAGGCAGCCTGTAGACTATATCTGGTTTCTTGGGAAGAAGTTCTACCACATCAGGCTCCTTCTAGGCATGTTGACAAACCAGGTCCAGCATTTTAACAGGTGCTGGAACCACCCAAGCTTTTTATGGGTTATATAGTGAAGGCCTCTTGAAGAATCTCTTCCTCATGGGAGATGGATTAGGTGAGCCATGATTACCTCTTCCTTACTGTTTCTACGATTTCCCCAAAACTTTGAGTCTTCTGGAAGGGACTGGGGAAAAGTCTCACATCATCAAGATATGTGTCCAGGGTAGGGAACTCTGATGGACAGTCTAAGTGTATCCTTTTTCTGGGAATGCTCGGAGGAAAATTGTCTAAGTGTTCTAAAGAGAACTCCCCTCTAGGCCATTTGGGTCTGAAGGGGCTTTCCAATCATACCTCTCAACTACTCATCATTTAGTGGAGTGCTCTGACTTTACCCTTTCAAATCATACCTCTCTCTCTGCTACAATTTGACCTTATACAATTCTTCTTTCTGCTATTTCATTGGCTTGATTATACAGCTAATGAGAGACAGACTCTGTTGAGCTTATCACAGCTTAAATGGGCCAAAAGCAGACAGCAGTAGTAGCACTGCAACTTAAAAAAACATTGCT
The DNA here is from genome assembly GCF_019279795.1 of Protopterus annectens. Classification (NCBI taxonomy): domain Eukaryota; kingdom Metazoa; phylum Chordata; order Ceratodontiformes; family Protopteridae; genus Protopterus; species Protopterus annectens. The sequence continues at coordinate 1,972,763,731 of NC_056733.1, forward strand.
GTTCTAAGGGGAGTGGAATTCCCTGCAACCATTTTCATTACTGACTACTGCTGACTCACAGGTATCAGGTTCAGGAATGCTGTTTGGCTATACTGAATTCCACAGGTGGCTTGTGGTATTAATTTACACATACATGAGTTTAGACAGTAGTATACTGTGGATAACCTAGCTGGTATATTGAAAGTAAATATAACCTATGAAGGTTTGCAGTGGTATGCAGAAGTAGAATGTGGATTTGGATGTATCTGTCTGTGGCTCTGATGAGGTGTGTGTGTGTGTGTGTGTGTGTGTGTGTGTGTGTGTGTGTGTGTGTGTGTGTGTGTGTGTGTGTGTGTGTGTGTGTGTGTGTGTGTGTAATGAAATTGCAGTCAATCAATGATGCCAGTCATTAGCATTTCATAGTCATATTGTTAAGATACATGTCGATATAGCACCGGCTGTACTGTTACTTTTTTAATTGAATTGCAGCTGCTTTGCAGCTCAGAGAAATGAATATCTGAGGTGTTAATGAACTCCTTTCTGTAGTCAAGGTACAGGGTTTGGATCATTTCTCCTCCATTTGCCTACTGAGTGACTTTGGGCAAGTCACTTTACCAGACACTACTCATTATTCATTATTTATTTATTTCCAGTTTGATTACCGGGGAAGTCCACTGGGGCCGAAATGACCCATTTTCAGTGGAGGCCTGGGGAGAAAAGCTCCAAGTTACATAAAACAGCTGCAATACAATTGGTACATGGGTATAACATCTAGATACATTATATAAAAAGTTACAATTAACATATTTGAAGTCATGATATTTACAGAGTTCAGGGTTTTACAGTTTCATTTAAGCAGCAGTATAATATGTGGAGTTAGACAACCATATATGAACATGCATAGAAGGAGAGACGACAGAATAATGACATAGCTAATACACTCTGGTTATGTATAATTAAACAAGGATGCTATTTACAATATTTACAAGGTTGAGTTGTGTCAGATTAGCTGTTGGTGTTATTGAGAGCATAGAGAACCCAGGAGAAAGAGAGAGTACACACTGGGAGCAGCAGGATTTATTTGGATTAGGTAGCGTGATGGCAGGTACATTTTTGCTTGGAGGACAGGTATTTGAAAAGTAGGCTTTTGAAGTTTATAGAGTTTGGCAAGGATCTTAGAGTAGATGGAAGGGAATTCCATTTTTTGCCAAGTGAGTAGGCGAGAAGAAGTTGGCCTGCAGGATGCTTAGGTTTATTGATAGCTATTAGATTCTGATGTTCAGACCTTAGAGTTCTTTTGGGTATGTAGGGGGGAAGGAGATTAGTTAGTGCCGAACATTGAGTTGGGTGAAATATGAGTTTATGAGCAGTAGTGAGTTGGAAGTAATCTAGGTAGTTAGGGAGTTCTAGCCAATTCAGGGATTGTAGGGTAAGACAGTGATGTGTATAATTTTTGGAGTTTGTGGCGAATTTAGACATTTTGTTATAGCAGGTTTCTATTTTGGAGGTGATAGAGGAGGACAGATTGTTTAGGAGAGGGTCTCCATATAATAAGGAAGGGAGAAGATAAATGGTGGCCAGTGTATGCCTTGTAGAATTGGAGAGAAAGCGATTGTTCTTGTACAGAATGCCTAACTATTGTGGGTTTTCTTGATATTTTGTTGAATATGTATATCAAATTTGAGGTGTTCATCAATGGTAATACCAAATAGATTAGCGGAAATAACTACTTCTATAGATGAATTGGTGTTGCTATACACTTTAAAGTTGCTTTTGTCATAGGAGAAGGACTTTGTAGGAGGGAAAAGTAGAATCTTTGATTTATTTGCATTTAGAGAGAGGTGATTTTGGTGCATCCAGTTTTCGGTTGTTGAAAATGCTATTTGGGTTTTTTTTAGTTCAGAGAGGTTTGAGGCAGAGCAGACTAATGTAGAATTGTCTGCATATTGAATAATTTTGGTATCAGGAATGGCAGAGTGAAAGTTATTGATGAAGATATTAAAAAGCATGGGGACAAGAATAGATCCCTGTGGTACTCCAGTTGGGGTGGGTAGGAAGGAAGAGATCAAGCTCTTCCATTTGACTGCCTGTGATCTTTTGGCTAGATAACTGGAGAACCGGGATATAGTGTTGGGTGAGAGATGTAGGTTGGAGAGTTGACAGAGAAGGTGTTTGTGGGACACAGTATTGAAAGCTTTAGACAGATCAAGTAAAATGGTGGATACTAAATGTCCAGAATCTCAGGCCTGGTTGACAGTTTCAAGGAAAGAGAGTAGAGCAGTTATCGTGCTATGGCCTGGGCAGAAGCCATGTTGGGTGGGAGTAAAAAGGTTGTTTAGGGTCAGAAAAGGCATGAGTTGGAGGTGGATGCATTTTTCTAGGATTTTGGAGATTGGAAAGAGCAGAGCGATTGGGCGGAAGTTTGAGATGCTGGTGTTTTTGCCACCTTTGTGTAGTGGAAGAATATAGGCTGAGCACCAGAATTTAGGGACATAAGACTCCTTTATGCATCTATTTATAATGATGCTAATTGGAAGAGCAATGCCATCAGCAGCACGTTTCAGGAATGAGGAAGGGATATTGTCAGGAGCATTAGAGAAAGGTTTAAGTTTGGATAAAAGTTTTTGTATAAAGTTAGTGGAGATGGGTTTGAGCTCAAACAGAGAGGGAGGATTGCTGGGTGAATTGGAAGATGGTGAGTATGAGGAAGATGGGGTATTGTTAGGAAATGTCTTGGTGAGGTTAAAAATCATTTTTATGAAAAATAAATTAAATTCGGAGCTTAGTTCGAGGTCAGATTTACTTGGGTCAGGACAGGTGTTATTCTTGGAGCCTGGATTGAGAAGAGAGTTTAGAGAATTCCAGAAAAGTTTGGGATTTTTATTATTATGTTTTGACTAGAGTGTGATGTAATAGGATTTCTTGTCCTTGGTGATTAGTTTTTTTGCAAGGTTACACAGCTGTTGGTATTGGAGAAGTGTAATGGGCAGCTTATTGTTTTGGTAGAGTTTCCAAATTTTATCTCTGGTGGATAATCTTTTTTGTTTCTTTGGATAGCCAAGGAACATTTTTGGCTTTTATCCTTTTTTTTCTTAGTGGGGCAAGGGAGTTTAGGGTATCTAGGAAGACGGAATTGAAGTATTCTATAGTACTGTCAAGAGGAAGGATGTTTAGAATTTGCCAGTTCATCTGTTTAAAAATGCTTGAGAAAGTTATGGGGTTAAAGTTGGTAAGGTTGCGAGTGTGGATGTATTGGTGCTTGTGTGGGGTAGAGCTGGTTGAGTGATGTATGTAGGCTGGAAGGTGGTCATTAATGGTATCAGGAATAGTGCCAGGGTTAGTTATTTTAGATGGGTCTGAGACTAGGATCCAGTCTAAGGTGGATCCAGGTGGATTTATTTTGTTTGGTCAGGTGATGGGGAGAATCATCTGAGAGAAGTTATAGAGGTTAATTGTTAGGGAGGGGGAGTGGCAGTTGATTTTGTTCCAGTCAATATTTACATCTCCTAGGATGTATGTTTCGTAGTGGATTCTAGTAGAAGCCCATAAGAGAATTTCTTCGAGTGTAGAGATATTATTACCAGGTGAGATATATAGGGCAATAATACAGATATTTTTGTGTTTATTTAGTTTTAGTAGTCCAGCAGTTAGTTCTGTGTTCTGGAATTGGGGAATTGAAGTTTGGAGGGGAATTATGGTAAGAAGGTTAGAGTATACTAGGGCAGAGCCGCCACCTATTTTGTTAAGGCGGTCGCTTCTGAGAGCATGAAATCCTGGAGGTAGGATCTCAGAGTCAGAGATAGAGGGTTTGAGCCAAGTTTCAGAGATGGCTAAGATGTCAGGTTGATTATGGCTTAACCAAGCCTGAAAGTGGTGCATTTTGTTGTTTAGACTTTGTGCATTCAAAGTGAAAAGCTTTAGGGTATTGTAGTAGGAGGTGGATGGTAGAAGGTGGGTGTTGGCACAGGACAGGGTAGGACCAGGGTTAGGATGAATATCCCCAGCTTGGACTAAGCTATTGAAGGTATTATCCTTTAGCCATTTAGGTTTACTATATATGATGGATTTAAGGTTAGAGTGGGTGGCCATGTCTTAACTTTAAAGGAGAGAATGTTAGGGTGGAATAAGTGAAGAGTATTGGGCTGGATGAGAGATGAGGAGCTGGAGTGGAAATGGGAGTGGGATTGAGTGTGAAGGCATGCATGTATGCTAGTAGTTTTGGTGGCTAATTTTGGGCAAGTATTAGAGTTGTATGAGCTAGCAAAATATAGAGAAATTAGGATAGGGTGGAGGAGGCAGGGGACTAGGAGGATATGATGACCTGATAAGAGCAAATTAGGGCAAAAGGGAAGAAAGGAATGAGGTGGGAGTAATGGAAAGAGAAGGTAGGGTGGCAAGGGAAGTATGAGTGCAGAAGGTTGTTATAGGATCTTAGTATAGGAGTAAAATAGAGATGCAGTAGAAGAGGAGGAGTTTGAAATTATATGGATGGCATGCAGATGGAGGGGTGTGGAAGGGAAGTAGAGATGAAGGATTTGGTAGGAGGAACAGCTATTGGTGAATAGGTTGGGAGGAGGGGTCAAGGAGGAATAAAGCTAGGAGTGCTAGGGGCGGGTGGAAATTGGGGGCAGGGTAGGGGAGTGGAGTGAGCCTGAAGGGCGAACGGAGTGGGATAGAACTGAAGATGTGAGTAAAGCAGAAAAAGTATCAGTGAAGGGCAGTTAAATGGCTGTAGAAAGAGGGTTTGTTCAAAAGTTTTGGGAGAGGTAGTACAGGCTGTCCTTTACTGAGGGAGCCTTTGTATGGAGGGAAAGGCTATATGCAATCATAAAATGTGATAAATTCAGCAGACTCTATTGTAGAAAATTAACATATCAGCTTAAAAGTGTGCAGGTGGGGTTTACTTGGGTAGATTCTGCTACTCCCTGCTGGAGGGAGGAAGCAAGGAGAGTCTAAACCTGACTTAGGTTTAAATATAGTCTTAGTAGTGTAAGCAGGAGGAGGAGGTGGCATATGGTCTATGGTAGGCTGCTAGAACGCACACGCAGGAGGCCAGACTAGCACAAAAGGTATTACAACAAGGCATTGTATAATTTAGAAGTGAGCAACATACATTTAATGCAAACTTGTTAGGTGGACTTTTCAGCAGTAATGTTCTGATACCAGGCAGGCTGGCAGAGTTAGGGTGTCTTTAGGAGGTGGCTGGAGTTATTCCTTTTGCTTTTGAGGCAGGAAGGGAGCACCCGGGATGGATTACTGTGGAAAAGAGAGAGACTACACTTAGTTAGGTAGAGTTATAGATAGGTAGAAATGGGAGGAAGCCAGGTAGAGACCGATATATATATATATATATATATATATATATATATATATATATAGATAGAGAGAAGGGTGGTGTTAGGAAGCATACAAAGTAGAAAGGGTAAGGAGTTAGCTAGAGCTATAGCTAGGCTGTAGAGGGAGAGAGTTCTAAAGGGAAAATCAGTATAGCAAATGAGGTAAAGGCTAGAAGTAGTACAGCTTAATCAGTAAGGAATGCAATACTCACAAACCACAATAACACTTTTAGCTCAGCTTTGTACCAGAGACCCTATTCCTTTATCGGGAAAGGGTTAAACAGCATTAATATAAGACCACATTAAACAATGAGCAGGGAGAAGGAAATACAGTCACTACTTAAATGTTCAGGTTAATATAATGTAATAAGCAAAACAATATCCAGGACACAGTGTAATCCTTAAGAACTCAAAAGCAGAGAGATGTAGTATAAACCTTATGAACTCAAAACAGAGAGAGACAATTAGGTAAGCCGATAACTGAGCTGTAACGCTCGCTGTATAACCCTATATCTACGTTGAGAAAAGCAGGCGAGTAATTATGCAATTATAGCTAGCATTCTGTTAGCAGAAAAAACTTTCAGAGTGGGTATCTAGACATAGTAATAGCATGCACACCACCTAGAATTCCAGGTTAGTGCTACAACATGCTGAAACAATATCTAGGTCAAGTGTAATCATTTTACACACAAACTAAGGGAGCGTATCAGCTGAGCTGATAATGTAGCTGAAAAGCTCGTAGAGGGACCTTGATTCTACCTTAGTAGCAAACAGGCTTCCAGTTATACATATTACTTAGCATCAAGTATGATTACAAAGTGTAATCTTTTAAAACACAGGGAGAATATCGTCCGAGCCGATAATACAGCTGTAAAGCTCATAGTGGGACCTTAATTCCACCTGAATAATAATAATAAGCTTCCAGTTGTGAAATTTGCTTAGCGTCCTTTTAGTTCAACACATTTAGAGTGCATATCTTCTAATTTACTCATTATGCATAGTAACCTCTAGCAAAACATCATGTAGAGTGAGTTCAGGACATAGGTAAGCAGGTAAAGACTGCATACAACTGCTGTTTACCCTTGTTAGTTAAATGCAGCAGTGGCTCGCAAGGGATACACTATACTTGGGGAGCATACACAGTAGTCACAAAAATAAGTTAGCACTAGACTACACACGCTTGACCCGTTTGAAAGCGATTTGTAGCTACAGGGCCATGATGCACTTTAAAACCTGGGGAGCTGACACAGAAGTCACAAAAATAGTTATCCACAACACCATTGTGGCCACAGTCAGATTACCAGTGGGAGTATGGAGTCCAGAAAGTATCAGGTACAGTAAGTGAACTGTGAGAGTCCCCTTAAAGGTATGCACAAAGAGGAAAGAGAGACTTAACTGCCGAGCCTGTTATTAGGTGGTCAGCCATAATTTTAAACGTTAATGCTCCTTATGAGGTGAGCAGGAATTCAGTTTAGTCTTTATCTGGCATCCTTTTCACAGGACCGCACTTGAGATAGTTTCTGAGTTTCCTTAAGCAAGCAGTGACCCAAGAACAAGCCCCCAGAGTCCAGAGAATTTTACTGCTGTGGTGGGAGTCAGATCTGGAGCCTCACACTTGTAAGTACTGAGCGGTAGTTACAGGAGCTGAAGCACACTCAATACCGCAGGTATAGCACAACCATCACAAAATATACAGGTAGAAACTGCATTTAGAGAACATCACAAATTAGAACACAGTATATTAGCACAGTAGCTGCCTAGAAGGCTTACATAGACACACAGATGCACTGAAATGGACCTACCGGGAGGCGAGTCTAGCAGTCCAGAACCGAGGGACAGGAAAGCTGTGGACGCCTAGTACAGGATTTAAAAAATGGCGCCACAGTTCCTAGCAGAAAGAAGTAAGCTCTGGGGGAAAGGTAGTGGGGGGGGGGGTTGGTAGCGGAATGTGGATAGGGTAGAGAGGTATAAGGTAGGAGAAGAAACAACAAGAAAGGATCCACCAAAAGCACGATTTATTAAAAACTCTGACGTCTCGGCCACAGCCTTCAAGGAGTACAAGTCATACAAAACCCAATGCACATATATACTACAATAATTCATCAATTAATACAATTAAACAATTAACTATTATTAGATAATTATATTCAATTTAACAACATTCTCCAGTTAAAATCCTCATTTAAACCAAATGGATATAAAGTTTTAAATTTTAAAATATATATAGCTTCCTTATGTAACAGCAATTGTTTAATATTCACATTCCTATATTTATAATCATATACTTGTTATAAAACTGTCGCTTGTAGCCCCTTGCTATCACTATTGTGAAAATTTAAAAAATGCATGGCTACAGGACTTTCTTCTTTTTTATTATTAATGTCCCTAATATGTTCCAAGAGCCTTACCTTGAAGGCTCTCTTGGTTTCCCCTATATAAAATTTATTACAAGGGCATCAAAGTGCATAAATTACTCTCTCAGAGTTACAATAAAAAATATTGTTGGTCTTAAAAGGGATATTATTAATACATTCAAAACAAGGGGCAATATAATAACATGCTTTACATTTACCACATTGGTAAGTCCCCATGTTTTCCACATTATGTACTACAGTGTCTACTGGAAAACTGAATCTACTCTTCACCAAAATGTCTTTCATACTTCTACCCTTACGGTAAGAGAATTTTAATTCCATATTCAACCAGGGTTTAACATTACTTAAAGAACATAAATACTTCCAAAATTGTAAAATTATTTTAGTAAATTCTGAGGTAAAACAACCATATGTAGTAATAAAATATGTTGTTTATTTTTCTTTTTAACCATATTGGTAGTGGATATATTATTATTATTCCCCAAAACACAAGAATGAGAAATTGTTTTTTTATTATGTCCACAAAACCTATTATAACTGTCTTCTAATATTGCATTACTATAGCCTCTCCTAGAGAACGATTCTAACAATACATGTAATTCATCATAAAATGATTCCTTATTATTACATAATCAAGAAATTCTAAGGATTTCTACATAGGGCAAAGATCTAATAGTATGTGGGGGATGTCCACTAGTACCATGGACATACTGAGTACCCCCAACAAACTTTTTGTTGACCTTAGTCACAAGATTATTACCATTAGAAATATCAAGTACTATATCCAAGAAAGGCATGTAAGTACCTATCCTGAGACCATCAAATTCTAAGGAGAACCTATTGACATTTAAATCTACAATAAATTGTTGTACATGGGGCTTACACCCCTCTACTAAAAAGATTAAATCATCCACATATCTGAAGTATTTGATAACATGTTTATGAAAAAACTCATGTCTATATATAATCTCTAGTTCAAATAAGCCCATGACCAAATTTGCATACATGGGGGCAAAGGCAGCCCCCATGGCCGTACCCTGTTTTTGATGATACACCATGTTGTTAAACTCAAAAAAATTATTAGTTAAAGAAAAATACATCAACTCTACTATAAACTCTGTTGCTGGAGAATCTCCCAAGAAAAATCTGATAGCTTCTATGCCAAAATTATGGCTAATGTTAGTATATAAGCTTTTAACTTCAATCGTTACCCAATACATGTTCTCATTCCATTTAATATCACTGATTTTGTTTAACAAATCAAAAACATCAGTAAGAAAAGAGAGTAACTGTTTAACATAAGGTAAAAGAAAATTATGCAAAAATATACCCAAATTATGTAAAAAATAATTGCACCCAGAGACAATAGGTCTTTCTGGTGGTCTTTGCAAATTTTTATGTATCTTGGGTAAGCAATAGAAGTAGGCCATAGTACAACCATCTATCTGAAATTTGTTTTTAATATCTTTAGTACAAAAATAGCCTAACCTTAGGCCTTTATGTATAAGTTTCTTATATGCTAAAATAGCTGCATTGTAACACTCAACATCAACCTTTTCATATGTTTTTGTATCATTAAGATGTTCCATACACATGTTCAGATAATCTGTGGAGTTCAAAACTACTAGTTTATTACCTTTGTCCGCTGGTTTGAAAATAATTTCTCTCTTATTACTTAATGCCATCAAAATCTGCCATTCCCTAAACTGTATATTATACTTAATGTTCTTTTTATTACACATGAAAGCATTGTATGTAACTTCAGTAGAGTGATTCACCATTTTGATAAAATTAGAAACATCACTGTTCAATACATTTGGAATAAAATGGCTTATGGAAGGAACATTCTCAGTATCAAATTTAGAATAAGCATTCACAAAATCTTCAGATGTACAAGAATAAAAACTATCAGATGAAGCAGACATACTATCATCAGAAAAATCTTGTTCTCTATTATTTACTTGGCTAAAGAAGTATTTTAAATACAATTTTCTACCAAACACGTAAACATCTTTTTGCAGATCATGAAGTCTAGACACTACTGTAGGGATAAATTTAAGTCCCAGGTTCAAAACAGAAAGTTCAGAATCGTTGAATAAATACCTGGATAAATTAACAACATATTTACATGTATCATTTTGAAAAGGGTCACCATTTACCTTGTTTGTAACCCTCTTGTCCCTGTTGTTCATGTGTTGAATTGTAGAATTGTTCAGGCTGGCGTTTCTGTCCCTGCATGCCCTTATGGGAAGGATGTTGTTCTTGACGAAAAGTCTGACGAAAATTCTCCGACTGTTGTGCCGCTGGAAGTCTTGGATATTCAAAATCCCCATATTCATCTTCTAATGATGTATAACCACCTTCCGACGCTGACGCTGAAGAATTTGGATGATGCATAGTGTTTGCTTCCTGTTGGAACCTAACGCGCTTACGAAATCTGTTACGATTGGTTCTAGAAAGGAAAGCCTTATTAAATTCATAGTCCCGTAAATCTCTTAATAATTTGCCCTTCTTTCTTTCAATTAAGGCCAGTTCATATTCTTTAAGTTGGTCATTTGTTTGTTTAAGAAATTCATCCATAGTTGAAGATGGAACACTAGTAGATATCTCGCAACACAATTTCTTAATTTCAACACATAGTTCTTTCTGTTTTAATTGATCTCTCTCGACCAAAATGTGTAGCCATTCAGTAACACATTGATGCGCTGCAGCTACCCAGCATTTGTGAAACACAATGTCAGTTTCTATAGACAAGTTGAAAGGAGTAGTGGGGTCTTTAAAAATTTTTAAACCCCTTGGTGTGATTTCAGTATCTAAATATTTTTGTAGGCCACATATATTAAAAAATGTTGCTGTTTCCTTCCACATTTTTTTCTCTAAATCTTCAAATAGTAGTTTACTTTCAGCATTAATTGATAAAGGTGTCTTTCTACCTACGTTTGAGAATGGGTTTGGAAAACGCTTACGTCTGTCATCTTCCCATTTCTCCCACATAGGCACATTCTTATCAGTAGCATTTCTATTTAATGGTTGACGCTCACCACGTTCTGAAGAATTACTCAAGAAATTGTCCAAACTGCCATCCATAGTGTCACGAAAAACTCGAGGAAGATGTAGATGTGGATCAGTCGACATGGATGAAACAACCACAGTAGCAAACCAGAAGAAACAACAAGAAAGGATCCACCAAAAGCACGATTTATTAAAAACTCTGACGTCTCGGCCACAGCCTTCAAGGAGTACAAGTCATACAAAACCCAATGCACATATATACTACAATAATTCATCAATTAATACAATTAAACAATTAACTATTATTAGATAATTATATTCAATTTAACAACATTCTCCAGTTAAAATCCTCATTTAAACCAAATGGATATAAAGTTTTAAATTTTAAAATATATATAGCTTCCTTATGTAACAGCAATTGTTTAATATTCACATTCCTATATTTATAATCATATACTTGTTATAAAACTGTCGCTTGTAGCCCCTTGCTATCACTATTGTGAAAATTTAAAAAATGCATGGCTACAGGACTTTCTTCTTTTTTATTATTAATGTCCCTAATATGTTCCAAGAGCCTTACCTTGAAGGCTCTCTTGGTTTCCCCTATATAAAATTTATTACAAGGGCATCGAAGTGCATAAATTACTCTCTCAGAGTTACAATAAAAAATATTGTTGGTCTTGAAAGGGATATTATTAATACATTCAAAACAAGGGGCAATATAATAACATGCTTTACATTTACCACATTGGTAAGTCCCCATGTTTTCCACATTATGTACTATAGTGTCTACTGTAAAACTAAATCTACTCTTCACCAAAATGTCTTTCATACTTCTACCCTTACGGTAAGAGAATTTTAATTCCATATTCAACCAGGGTTTAACATTACTTAAAGAACATAAATACTTCCAAAATTGTAAAATTATTTTAGTAAATTCTGAGGTAAAACAACCATATGTAGTAACAAAATATGTTGTTTCTTTTTCTTTTTGAACCATATTGGTAGTGGATATGTTATTATTATTCCCCAAAACACAAGAATGAGAAATTGTTTTTTTATTATGTCCACAAAACCTATTATAACTGTCTTCTAATATTGCATTACTATAGCCTCTCCTAGAGAACGATTCTAACAATACATGTAATTCATCATAAAATGATTCCTTATTATTACATAATCAAGAAATTCTAAGGATTTCTACATAGGGCAAAGATCTAATAGTATGTGGGGGATGTCCACTAGTACCATGGACATACTGAGTACCCCCAACAAACTTTTTGTTGACCGAAGTCACAAGATTATTACCATTAGAAATATCAAGTACTATATCCAAGAAAGGCATGTAAGTACCTATCCTGAGACCATCAAATTCTAAGGAGAACCTATTGACATTTAAATCTACAATAAATTGTTGTACATGGGGCTTACACCCCTCTACTAAAAAGATTAAATCATCCACATATCTGAAGTATTTGATAACATGTTTATGAAAAAACTCATGTCTATATATAATCTCTAGTTCAAATAAGCCCATGGCCAAATTTGCATACATGGGGGCAAAGGCAGCCCCCATGGCCGTACCCTGTTTTTGATGATACACCATGTTGTTAAACTCAAAAAAATTATTAGTTAAAGAAAAATACATCAACTCTACTATAAACTCTGTTGCTGGAGAATCTCCCAAGAAAAATCTAATAGCTTCTATGCCAAAATTATGGCTAATGTTAGTATATAAGCTTTTAACATCAATCGTTACCCAATACATGTTCTCATTCCATTTAATATCACTGATTTTGTTTAACAAATCAAAAACATCAGTAAGAAAAGAGAGTAACTGTTTAACAGAAGGTAAAAGAAAATTATGCAAAAATATACCCAAATTATGTAAAAAATAATTGCACCCAGAGACAATAGGTCTTCCTGGTGGTCTTTGCAAATTTTTATGTATCTTGGGTAAGCAATAGAAGTAGGCCATAGTACAACCATCTATCTGAAATTTGTTTTTAATATCTTTAGTACAAAAATAGCCTAACCTTAGGCCTTTATGTATAAGTTCCTTATATGCTAAAATAGCTGCATTGTAACACTCAACATCAACCTTTTCATACGTTTTTGTATCATTAAGATGTTCCATACACATGTTCAGATACTCTGTGGAGTTCAAAACTACTAGTTTATTACCTTTGTCCGCTGGTTTGAAAATAATTTCTCTCTTATTACTTAATGCCATCAAAATCTGCCATTCCCTAAACTGTATATTATACTTAATGTTCTTTTTATTACACATGAAAGCATTGTATGTAACTTCAGTAGAGTGATTCACCATTTTGATAAAATTAGAAACATCACTGTTCAATACATTTGGAATAAAATGGCTTATGGAAGGAACATTCTCAGTATCAAATTTAGAATAAGCATTCACAAAATCTTCAGATGTACAAGAATAAAAACTATCAGATGAAGCAGACATACTATCATCAGAAAAATCTTGTTCTCTATTATTTACTTGGCTAAAGAAGTATTTTAAATACAATTTTCTACCAAACACGTAAACATCTTTTTGTAGATCATGAAGTCTAGACACTACTGTAGGGATAAATTTAAGTCCCAGGTTCAAAACAGAAAGTTCAGAATCGTTGAATAAATACCTGGATAAATTAACAATATATTTACATGTATCATTTTGAAAAGGGTCACCATTTACCTTGTTTGTAACCCTCTTGTCCCTGTTGTTCATGTGTTGAATTGTAGAATTGTTCACGCTGGCGTTTCTGTCCCTGCATGCCCTTATGGGAAGGATGTTGTTCTTGACGAAAAGTCTGACGAAAATTCTCCGACTGTTGTGCCGCTGGAAGTCTTGGATATTCAAAATCCCCATATTCATCTTCTAATGATGTATAACCACCTTCCGACGCTGACGCTGAAGAATTTGGATGATGCATAGTGTTTGCTTCCTGTTGGAACCTAACGCGCTTACGAAATCTGTTACGATTGGTTCTAGAAAGGAAAGCCTTATTAGATTCATAGTCCCGTAAATCTCTTAATAATTTGCCCTGCTTTCTTTCAATTAAGGCCAGTTCATATTCTTTAAGTTTGTCATTTGTTTGTTTAAGAAATTCATCCATAGTTGAAGATGGAACACTAGTAGATATCTCGCAACACAATTTCTTAATTTCAACACATAGTTCTTTCTGTTTTAATTGATCTCTCTCGACCAAAATGTGTAGCCATTCAGTAACACATTGATGCGCTGCAGCTACCCAGCATTTGTGAAACACAATGTCAGTTTCTATAGACAAGTTGAAAGGAGTAGTGGGGTCTTTAAAACTTTTTAATCCCCTTGGTGTGATTTCAGTATCTAAATATTTTTGTAGGCCACATATATTAAAAAATGTTGCTGTTTCCTTCCACATTTTTTCTCTAAATCTTCAAATAGTAGTTTACTTTCAGCATTAATTGATAAAGGTGTCTTTCTACCTACGTTTGAGAATGGGTTTGGAAAACGCTTACGTCTGTCATCTTCCCATTTCTCCCACATAGGCACATTCTTATCAGTAGCATTTCTATTTAATGGTTGACGCTCACCACGTTCTGAAGAATTACTCAAGAAATTGTCCAAACTGCCATCCATAGTGTCACGAAAAACTCGAGGAAGATGTAGATGTGGATCAGTCGACATGGATGAAACAACCACAGTAGCAAACCAGAAGAAACAACAAGAAAGGATCCACCAAAAGCACAATTTATTAAAAACTCTGATGTCTCGGCCACAGCCTTCAAGGAGTACAAGTCATACAAAACCTAATGCACATATATACTACAATAATTAATCAATTAATACAATTAAACAATTAACTATTATTAGATAATTATATTCAATTTAACAACATTCTCCAGTTAAAATCCTCATTTAAACCAAATGGATATAAAGTTTTAAATTTTAAAATATATATAGCTTCCTTATGTAACAGCAATTGTTTAATATTCACATTCCTATATTTATAATCATATACTTGTTATAAAACTGTCGCTTGTAGCCCCTTGCTATCACTATTGTGAAAATTTAAAAAATGCATGGCTACAGGACTTTCTTCTTTTTTATTATTAATGTCCCTAATATGTTCCAAGAGCCTTACCTTGAAGGCTCTCTTGGTTTCCCCTATATAAAATTTATTACAAGGGCATCAAAGTGCATAAATTACTCTCTCAGAGTTACAATAAAACATATTGTTGGTCTTGAAAGGGATATTATTAATACATTCAAAACAAGGGGCAATATAATAACATGCTTTACATTTACCACATTGGTAAGTCCCCATGTTTTCCACATTATGTACTATAGTGTCTACTGGAAAACTAAATCTACTCTTCACCAAAATGTCTTTCATACTTCTACCCTTACGGTAAGAGAATTTTAATTCCATATTCAACCAGGGTTTAACATTACTTAAAGAACATAAATACTCCCAAAATTGTAAAATTATTTTAGTAAATTCTGAGGTAAAACAACCATATGTAGTAACAAAATATGTTGTTTCTTTTTCTTTTTGAACCATATTGGTATAAGGTAGGATAGACTAGTGGAGTGGGAAAAGAAGGTGGGAGGGGAAACCTGGGAAGGTGGAGGACTCACCAGAGGTGAGTACAGCAGAAAAAGTATCAGTGACGGGCAGTTAAATGGCTGTAGAAAGAGGGTTTGTTCAAAAGTTTTGGGAGAGGTAGTACAGGCTGACCTTTACTGAGGGAGGCTTAATATGGAGGGAAAGGCTATATGCAGTCATAGAATGTGATAAATTCAGCAGGCTCTATTGTAGAAAATTAACATATCAGGGTAAAAGTGTGCAGGTGGGGTTTACTTGGGTAGATTCTGCTACTCACTGCTGGCGGGAGGAAGCAAGCATCAAGCAGAGTCTAAACCTGACTTAGGTTTAAATATAGTCTTAGTAGTGTAAACAGGAGGAGGAGGTGGCATATGGTCTATGGTAGGCTGCTAGAACACATGCACAGGAGGCCAGACTAGCACACAAGGTATTACAACAAGGCACTGTATAATTTAGTAGTGAGCAACATACATTTAATGCAAACTTGTTAGGGGGACTTTTCAGCAGTAGAGTTCTGATACCAGGCAGGCTGGCAGAATTAGGGTGTCTTCAGGAGGTGTCTGGAGTTATTCCTTTTGCTCTTGAGGCAGGAAGGGAGCACCCGGGATGGATTAATTTAATGCAAACTTGTTAGGGGGACTTTTCAGCAGTAGCATTCTGATACCAGGCAGGTGGCTGGAGTGATTCGTTTTGCTTTTGAGGCAGGAAGGGAAAACCCGGGATGGATTACAGCTTTCTTGCCTGTACTCTTCTGAACTTTGGCAAGGACACCCCCTTCACTTCTACAACGTTTACACAAATTACAGTATCAAGACTGCATCAAGGATTAAGAGAAAACCCCAAAAATGGGTTGTCTTTGAAAAGGGACACATTTTCCAGTAAACTTATTTGGTTAACAAATAGATAAATAAAACTTGTAGTCACTAAGTGCTAAAAGCACGGGAGCTTAAGACTTCATATCCTTCAGAAAATGTTTGCTAATGCAAAGCTTGTTATTCTATCAACTTTCTAAGTATCTAAGAGCAATATTTAAAATCTGTTCCTGATTTTGTGTTTGACTTTTGAGCTAAAAAATTGAAAAGGCATAGGGTTGCAAAAGGCTGCACTGTATGGTTCTGACAGTAGTGAGCATAGATACACTTCTAGGCAGCTATATACTTATGTATTCATTCATTTGATCTCAAGCAGGGATCTGAAATAGGCACAATGATTGTAAATGATAGATCTGTGTGTGTGTGTGTGTGTGTGTGTGTGTGTGTGTGTGTGTGTGTGTGTGTGTGTGTGTGTGTGTGTGTGGATTCAGAGTAAATACTCTCAAATGACTCTGATTTTGCCTCATATTTTTTAACAACACCTTTATTGAATTATCACTTGACACAGACAAACATTTATACAAAAGTAATCAAACCATATTAACAAGTTCACATTTACAAATATTGTATATCACACATATTGTTCTATACAACATAATCAATCTAACACGGCATAAATTGTTCAATTCCTACCTTGTCTTAAACCTCATTACTCTTCCAAACATTTTTTCAGCGTATACTGTTCCCACAATTTACATTTTTTCTATGTAATTTTCTCCTATTCCTGCTCTTTTATCTCTGTTAAAATAATCACTACTTTAAATATGGTTGGTTAAGAGTTTAATTTTCTTTTCTAATAATTGCTGCTTTGGCAGCCACCAGAATTAAACTTAACAATGCCTTACTATGTCTAGGCAACTCAGATCCTGTACCCCAGCTCAAAATATAATTTCCTTAGCTACACTCATTTGCTTGCCCAGTAATCCTGACGAAACACTCTGTAGGGGAATTTTAAAAGTCTACCATCTGATTACACTCCAAAAACATATGCGCCAAGGTACCTCTTTCTTCTCCATTACATTTGTTTAATAATAACAGGCATGTGAGTTTCAAACTTCATATTCTTCAGAAAATGTTCAGTAATGTAAAACATGCTAGTCAAACAGCTTTCAAAGGCTATAAGAGCAGAATTTAAATTCTACCTGATTTTGGAGTCCTTATTCCTGATTCTTCAGTATGTGGCATGCTGAAATGGATTTCCCTATATGGTTCTTATGGTAGCCAGCTGAAGTGCATTTTTGGGTCACTTTGTATGTATTTATTCATTTGATCTCAAGGAAACATCTGAGCTATACATGGTTATACAAGTGGCTGTAAATGATGGTTATAGCTGTGTGTGAGTAATATTTATTGCAAATGAGAAGACAGGGCAGAGAGTATGGAAAAATTCAATGCATCTCATACAAAAAAAAACAGAAGAGTTTATAGGCAATATTTTTGTCAGGGTGGCAACACAATTTTGGAATGTTGCACATCTTCTTCTACTTCTTTTTCTTTCACCTGCTCCAATTAGGGGTTGCTAGAGTGGATCATCTGTTTCCATTTCTTCCTACTCTCCGCATCTTACTCTGTCACACCAACCACCTGCATATCCTCTCTTACCACATCCATAAACCTTATCTTAGGCCTTCCTCTTTTCCTCTTACCTGGCAGCTCCATCCTTAGCATCCTTCTCCCACTATACCAAGCACCCCTTCTCAGCACATGTCCAAACCAAAGCAAACTCACCTCTCTGGCTTTGTCTTAAAACCACCCAACCTGAGATGACCCTCTAATATACTAATTTCTAATCCTGACCATCCTCATCACAGCCAGTGCAAATCTTAACATCTTCAATTCTGCCACCTCCAGCTCTGACTCCTGTTCATAGGTTCATAGGTTCATAGGTTGGTACTAGGCTATCAACCCTAGGGCCTATACAAGCCTAGCCATAACAATTCCCTGGCTATTTCTTCCCACAGGTATGTCAACAGCCTTTCCATTCTTCATCCTCTTCATAGCTGTCCTTACTTCCTTCTTGCTAATCTGTTGCACTTCCTGATTCACTATCCCCACATCATTCAACCTTCTCACTCTCTCTCTCTCTCTCTCATTCTCTTCATTCATCAGCCCCTCAAAGTACTCTTTCCATCTGCTCAACACATTCTCCTCACATGTAAGTACATTTCCGTCATTATCCTTTATCATCTTTACCTGGTGCACATCTTTCCCAGCTCGGTCCCTTTGTCTAGCCAATTGATACAGGTCCTCTTCTCCCTCCTTAGTGTCTAACCTTTCATACAACCCTCCGTACACCTTATCCTTAGCCTTCACCACCTCTCTCTTCACCAAACACCTCATCTCCTTATACACCTGTCTACTTTCTTCATCTCTCTGACAATCCCACTTGTCTTTGCCAACCTCTTCCTCTGTATACTCTCCTGTACTTCCTCATTCCCCCACTAGGTCTCCATGTCATCCTTCCTCTGTCCAGATGTCACACCAAGCACCATTCTAGCTGTCTCCCTTAACACCTCTGCTGTGGCTGACCAGCATCTGGTAACTCTTCACTGCCATGCAATGTTTGTATTAACTCTTCCCTGAGCTCCACATTACAGTCTTCCTTTTTCACCTTCCATCGTTTGATCCATGGCACTGCCCTCACTCTCCTCAATTTCTTCTTGATTGCCAGTGTCATCCTACAGATTACCATCATATGCTGCCTAACTATGCTTTCCCTGTCAGCATTTCACAGTCTCCAATCTCCTTCAGATTGACCCTCCTGCATAGGATATAATCCACCTGTGTGCATCTTCCTACACTCTTGTATGTCACCCTGTGCTCCTCCCTCTTCTTAAAATATGTATTCATCACAGCCATGTCTATCAAATTTCACTAACATCTGACCTTCTGCATTCCTCTCCTTAACACCCTACCTACCCATCACCTCCTCATCCCTCTGTTCCCTTTACCAACATGCCCATTGAAATCTGCTCCAATCACCACTGTCTTACCCTTGAGCACACTCTCCACCACTTAATCCAACTCGCTTTAAATGTTTTCCTTCTCATCCATCGCACACCCAACTTGCAGACCATATGCACTAATAACATTCACCATCACACAATCAATTTCCAGCTTCATAAACATCACTCTGTCTGACACTCTTTTCACCTCCAAAACACTCTTGACATACTTTTCCTTCAGGATAACCCCTATCCCATTTCTAAACCCATCCACACCATGGTAGAACAATTTTAACCCACCTCCAATAAATCTGGCCTTATTCTCCTTCCATCTGGTCTCTTGCATGCACAATATATCCACCTTCCTTCTCACCATCATATCAGCTAGTAATCTCCATTTACCAGTCATACTGCCAACATTCAAAGTTCCTACCTTCACTTCCATACTCCTAACCTTCCTCCTCTCCTCATGCATCAGGACATGCTTTCCTCCTCTTCTTCTTCTTCTTTTCTTTTAGCCAACAGTAGCCCAATTTTCACCAACACTCTGTTGGCTAACAGTACTGGTGGTGGTCATTGTTAACCCGGGCCTCTACCGATCTGGTACGGAAATCTGTATTGTTGTCCACATATTTGATCTGGCAAAAATTTTACACCTGATGCCCTTCCTGACGTAACCCTCCCCATTTATCCAGGCTTGGAACCGGCACGAAGAAAAACACTGGCTTGTGCATCCTGAAGTAACTAAAATGCACAGAATCTTTTTTTCCTTATGGAAGGTTGAAATTAAATTAAAAGTTGCCCAGATCAGCAAGAAAATTTTAGACTTCATGTATTGCCTGGTTAGAAATCCTTGGAGTTCTGGTTCACTTGAGGCTGATGTGTTTTATTTATTTAATTTACAGCAAGTGTTGAAAACAGCACGTAATTCATTTTACAGTGCAGTAAGGATGCATTTTTCTGGTACAGCTATATAAGTGTATACCCACTAGCACAACAAAGGTCCTAATTTTATAGATTGCTTCTGATAAGAGGGCAAATATACACATTTGTACACCCAAACCCCCAGGTACATAAATTTATGCATGCATAAATGTTGAGTGCTTTGATCTTGAACCCTCTCCTATGATTTCTGATGGTCCCCTACTATGATTTTGAAAGTTGAGGGACTGAGACATATGCCTCCAATCCTAGGTCTTGCTGAGAGGAAAAATGAAAGGCAAAAAGAGCCACGCTAACTAATGCACAATAGTGGGGCACCTTAGTAGATGCCTGTCTATCAGTGAAAGCTTCAAGGGTTTTCCTCACACCCACCTTTCTCATCTCAACAGTTGATGCTGAAATGTTGGTATCAAGGGTGTCAGCTTCATGACCAGAACTGGCAATGAATTCAATGCCAGGGCCACAGCACTGATAGTCTCCTTCATCAAGCTCATAGTTGATGTCAACAAGTAGGCATCTGGCACTAAGATGTCAATACCAAGTACATCAACACTGAATGCACCCGAAGGGGTCAGGGTCAGTTTCAGCAGCAAAGCACTGGTGCCCACAACCTCATGTCTAATCTCCAAAATCATCAGCGGTGTTGGTGCTGAAGGCAGTGATACCATGGAAAATTTCACAGTCTACACCAAAGGTAACAGCATGAGCTCCATGGATGGTCCCAATACTCCTGATACTAAAACAGGGCATAGGGTAGGAACCAAAGAGTTCCTCTCTGGTCACCTAATAACAGTGGGGCCCAAGATGACACTGAATTCCAGCTGGGCTTTTAGAAAGGCCATTATAATTTTCTCTCTACCCAAAGGGGTAGAAGGGCTATGCACCAACTTTCAAGATCTAGCTGATAGCACAGCAGCAGGTTTGGAATACAATAACTTAGATAACTCTTACTCTGAGTAGATACCCAATCCTCTCCTTGGAGATGAGTCATAAAATCCTGAAGGAAGAGTTTTTGGCAGCATCAACTATGTCCTGGAAGGTTCTGATTCTAATAAAGAAGCAACTTTTACTCTATGAACATTAGTAGGTGCAGACACATCAGAAGCTCCTCCATTCTCTTTTTGCCTTTCTTCTTCTCAGCCTAGCATCCTCCTTAGGTGTTTCATCTTTTAAAAGGCCTTTCAGTATTAGCTTATTTCTTCTGCTAATAAAACATGTGCATTGCAACTTTTATAAATACTGAGGTCAAAAGTTCCAGCCCCAGTCAAACCACACATACTTTCTCACTCTTTTTCATCTTCTCCAAACCTTTTGGGTTTCTAATACCATGATGGGAATAGACCCCCTTCCTAAGTCAAAGTACGATTAAAATTCATGAAATTAGTATTGTTTCAGTCTATGATGTCAGCCAAAAGTGCTCTTCGCAGCACCCACAATATGTCCAATAATGACTCCTTCTGCAATTTGTATGGGGTTACATGGATTGGCACCATATCTAAATATGATTGCAGATTCTTTTTTATAAGACCCATTGCTCCCACTATTATTGGAACTGTCTAGGTATCTTCCACATTGCTCTTGTTTCTGCCTGCAGATCCTGATATTTTATGACTTTGTCTCTCTCTGTATGCAACACACCGTAGTCTCTGGGTGTGGTGATTTTAATGATCAATGCTTCTTTTGTCTTCTTTTCATGGACCACTATATCCGGTTTTCTAGCATCTGTCTTTTGAACTGTTGGTAATGGGTGATCCCATGTGATATAAACTTCATTTTCTATGATGCTTTGTGGATCATGTTTACAGTGTTTTTCAGCCACTTTGATACCATAATGTTTGTACAATCCCCAGTGCAACAGTCTCTCCATATTATTGTGCCTTTCAGTATACAGTCCTTCTGCCATTAGTATGTCACATCCAGCAATGAGGTGTGCGACTATTTCCAAATTCGGTTTTACAAAACCTACATTTGTCTTTCTCCCATATGTTCAACGGACTTTGTAAACCAATGTGTATGTAGCCCACTATCTTGGGCTGCCAATATTAACCTTTCATCTCTTGGTTTGAATTCTCCTCTCCTTAACGATTCCTGAATTCATTCCTGATCAACATGAGGTTCTTCCAGAAGCTTTTTATACTTGCAACTATATTTATGCATTTTCCACATTTCTTGCCTTCTCATTTGGTCCTTCACCTTATATTCTTTATTTTGTTTTTGGCACATAATCTGTATGGGTACTGGGATGGAATCTTATGCCCAAACCTTTTAATATTTCGAAAAGCCAGAGGCTCTTGCCTTATATAAAATATCAATAAGGACAAGCAAAAGCCAAGACACAGAATCTACGCTAGGTAGGCGGTCATGAGGACCACAAGATGCCAAGCCATATACATCTTTAAGTAGATACACTTAAAAGTCAGACAATTTAAAAACAAGCAAATACTGTAG
Organism: Protopterus annectens; assembly: GCF_019279795.1. Classification (NCBI taxonomy): domain Eukaryota; kingdom Metazoa; phylum Chordata; order Ceratodontiformes; family Protopteridae; genus Protopterus; species Protopterus annectens. The sequence goes on from NC_056733.1 coordinate 1,972,786,244, forward strand.
ATAGTCAAAATATTTCAAAAAACAAGAAAAGTACACAAGTATTCTTATCACATACTATCAATAAGCATAACACCAAAATTTGATTAGTCTCAGGTCAGGAAAACAATGCCATCACTCATAGCAATAATACTGAACATGCAGGTGTTTTTAAGTTGAAGGGAGGAAAGAAAGCGCTAAAACAGAATATCAGGCTAAGCAGCCTGAGTGGGACTGGGTTTGAGAGAAATGGAAATGTACTTCGTAGATTCATGTCAGAGACAAATGTAAGAAACAATGAGGAACTGTACTAATAGGTGTTAAGAGGAAAGTACTGACTTATCTGTCAGGAATCTGACAAAAAAAGAAGTTTTTAATTCTGTAGCTGCTCAAGCTGCAGAAGATCCATGTATAATCTCAGAAGCAGCAACGAGATCTGAAGAATCAAAACAGTGCATTCTGGGAGGAAGGGTGGAGCTCATACTTGCAGTAAATTATAAAAGTTGCTGAAAAAGGTTGGCTGTGCTGACCAATCCAAGGATTACAGTGTGTGGAATGGATCAGCACAGATTAGTAGATAGTGATTTTAAATGAAGACTTGAAAAGTAAGACAGTAAAGTGTTAGTACTGTGGGTTCTGGAATGTTTAACTAAAAGTATAAAGACATGAGTAAGGGGATAACTGAAGTTAAATTAATTTAAGGGGAGACCTTCACAATATGCTCTTGTACTTATTACTGGTAGGAGTGAATAAGATATAAGTGGGAGGAGATTTCAAATTGAAATTTGTATAAAGGTAATCAAATTCAACAGCCGCCACAGTTAAGGAAAAAAAACTTGTGGATGTGGTTGAGAAAATAAAATTTAATGAAACACCAAACTTCTGGACACTGCCTCAAGAAAACCTTACACTGGTGGTCATTTGTTTTTATGGCAAGTAACAGAACCTACTGTGGTCACATTGTGAAGCATTGTAAAGATAAAGTCAACAATGGAAAAGGCTAACTTTTATCCAAAGCACGAGTAACATTGTTCTACAATGGGCTTCTGCACAGCTATGTGAGGGATTGTAACCCTCCACAAAATACCCACCATATCTCTAATATACAAACTTCGCACCTTTGGTGGTAATTAGAAAACTTTCTTACCAATATAAGTTCAATGAGCTCAAATTAGTACTTTCAACACACATGACTAAAACAGATTCTATCTATAGTTGATCATTTGTATTTTGAAAATAATCACATTGAAAAAACTTGTATACCCTGTTCCTTGAGCCTCCTACAATTCATAAGCAATTTATAACCCACATAGAAAAATAAATAAAATGTTTTTCTTCTCTAACATATAACTTATAAAATTAAAGTAAAAGCAGAAACTTTAAGTAGAAAGTATAGTTGTGTAAAACTTACTGTACAAGTAGATGTACAAATGGATCACTGTTGTAGTATTTATGTTGCTCATTAGTGGGAAGTATCCTGCCCAGATACCATGCATTCAACCAGTATACCAAAGCTTGGGCATCTTTTTCTTTCACCATACAGCTGTCCTGTGACCCATGCACAAGAATACATGCCAGTAAGTAAAGGATATAAGGATGCAAACTTCATAAAAGCTTTATTTCACCAGAAAAGGAGAGTGAAGCTAAGTAAAGAGCAGGAATAAAACTCAAGTCAGCAGGGTATACAGGAGAGAGGGTAGGTCTACCTCAGCCAGGTAACACAAAAAGAAAATGGGGGTGGAAGGAGGCTGCTCATACCACAACAAAGAACTATCTGGATGTCCACTGGTATGGTCATTTCTTACAGAATTGCACTGTGGCCATCATTTGATTTTGCAGTAGTGCTCAGAAATGGGAAGACCGGCAAAGCCTTTAAGATCTTCTATTGATTGGAAGGAGGACTTTGGTGCAGAAATGGAGTTCAGAATACTATAATAATTGATCTGGTAAAACCAGTTCTGGCCCTAAAAAATTCATCTCTTTTGTGTTACTTAGTAAAGATGTGTATGAAAGACTGAGGAGCTGTTTCTAAAATGGTCATTGAGTCAAGACTCCTGAAAAATACATTAGAAGTGGAAACAATTTCCTTAGAAAATGTAACATAAAGACAATAAGAGAAATCCATCTGAAACTGATTATTTTAATATAGGAAAATCTTTTTTTACCTTTATAGGAAATAAACAGCTGATCAGATTTTCTTAGTTGTGTCCAAACAGAATTTAAGCTGCCTGTGAAAACCCAGCAAATAAAAGATTACCCCCCCCCCTTATTTTGAGGGTTAGAAGGAATATTAGCAAATGGATGAACTTGATTTAAAATCATTACATGTACAGCCTGGACATAAAAGAATGATTTGTCCTAACAGAAACCCTGTCTTTGTGAAAAATCAGGAAGGGTGGAGAAGCCATAAGAGCTTGTAATTCCGAAACTTTTTTTTTTTTTATCAGAAGGGAATGCCAGTGGTGGCTCATCCCATCGGACTGCAGGACTGCAGCCCCCCAGCAAGAAAGAAAAAAGAAAGAAAAATAAAGAGCATTTTTAAAAAAATAAAATATAATTATTCTAAGCTGGCTGCACTTCGCTGCAAGTCCATTCACTCGCTGAAATCCCGGAACTCTAACTGCGCATGTTCGGCGAGTTTCGGGTTTAAAAAAAAAATAGTTTCTGTAAATCCAGGCTGCTGTAAAAGCAGTCTGGATTAAGGAGCAAAGGCATCAGTGTGATGCCCAGAATTCTATGTGGTTTGTAACCGCATAGAAGTGGAAGGGGCTCGGACTGCAACGTCCACAGTCACATACATGAAGTGGATGGGCTGAATGGCTACTGATTGGTTTTCGCTCTCTTCCCAGGCTTTTTGTGCTGGGAAAAGAGTGAGAGACAATTAGTAGCAGACAGTTAGCTTGTTTGGTTTACATGATTAGCATTAGGAATACGGAAATCATTCAAATCAATCATCCTAACTTTGTTGGGCAGTGAAAGGCACTAAGCTGAGCTGACTGCTGACTGAGATGATGATCACTGTGAGCAACAGGTAAGTGTGTCTATCTTGTACAGTTAACTCTATCTCCTCTTCCTTTCCACTAAACAGATTACCAACAAAAGTAGCAGTCTTCCCACTAAGCTGTAAATTTACTTCAAGTTCTTGCTCTAGCCAGAACTGTAATTTTTGTCATAGTTTCCCAATTTGTGCACAGGATTATATGCAGAAAACTTAGGCAGGCTTCTTTCTTAAAGTAACATGCTTTGCTACTTAGGTGTTTTTATATATACTGTTTTCACTTACTGCAGCTTAACCTTCACTACTATGTAGTCTTTTGAGGCAGAAATAAAATATTTTGTTTGTTGTACAAAAAGTGAGAAATGACTAGACTTACCACTGTTAATTATTTTCCTGCACCATTTACAGTGTGTGTGTGTGTGTGTGTGTGTGTGTGTGTGTGTGTGTGTGTGTGTCTGTGTGTGTGTGTGTGTGTGTGTGTGTGTGTGTGTGTGTGTGTGTGTGTGTGTCTGTGTGTGTGTGTCTGTGTGTGTGTGTGTGTGTGTGTGTGTGTGTGTGTGTGTGTGTGTGTGTGTGTGTGTGTGTGTGTGTGTGTGTGTGTGTGTGTGTGTGTGTGTGTGTGTGTGTACAGATTTTCACAGAATATCCAGATTTCTGCATCACATTTTTGGTCTGTTTTTCATAAAATTGTGTTTTTCTGGCAAATTAGTAGCAAATCATTAAAGACTGAAGTTAGAAAATAATGACAGACATTTGTGTTTCAGATTTCATACCCTTCAGAAAATTCATACTAATGCGAGACCTACAATTGTATTAACTTTCTAAGTTTGTAAGTGCAATATTTAAAAACTGTCCTTATTTTTGGGCCTTTGTCCCACTTTTATTTATAGCTCTGTCCAGATTTCTTGCTCTGAGGTTGAGAGTATGACAAATGTGTCATGACCATCACCATCAGCCAGAAACATTTCAAATTGTGACGTACTTGTACCAAACTCCCCCATGTAGTGACTTTGGATGTGTCCAAGCAAGACAAGGAGCAGTTATGCAGTGTAAATGTGCAGACAGAGTATCCCCCCCATCCAAGGTAAACACAAGTACAGTCATGGCTCTTCATCTGTCCTTGATTTTGCAGAATGTTCTGGTTTTCTGTCATATTTTTATACTGTTAATTTATGCTACTTATTCAGAAAATGCATGTTGTTGCAGTGCCTGTTGCTCTATGTTTAAGTAGCAATATTTTAATGACCATCAGGTAAGCTTGTCTGAGACTGAATAATGCAAGTAAGCTTTAATAAGCATACTGTTAAAGAATTACCAACATTGAAAGCTTTTTTGTTGTTGCCATGCAGAAAATATTTACATAACTAGATTTCTTATAACAAACAAACTCAGTAAGAAAACACCAAAAATAAACCAAATAATGGAAAAACACCACACTAGAGGCAAAAATAATGTTGTAAGAGCTTTCATTTACTAGAATGAGTAAACTTCTTCAGACATTTTTAAACAAAAACCATGTTCTTAAATACAAACAGAAAAAATGACATAATTTCCTAAAACAACCACCCCACCTCAATTTAAAGCACCAAAACATTCCTCTTAAAAACCTTTGTCTCTTAAAATGTTAATAAAATTTACCCTAAAGGTAAACAAAACATTAAGGTAGACTTTTCAGTAAAACAGTGTATATATGTATACATATTTACCTATTCTACCTAAGTAAAGCTTTTAATTTTAAAACACTCAACAGAAATAACTTTGTTTAAACCTGGCGGAACAAGGGCATTGAATTTCAATTGCCATAAAACTTCTTTCTCTTCAAGTTTCAGACTAGTTGGGCCACCTCTTCTATTTTCAGATATTTTTTTCAATGATCAAAAATGAAAATTCATGTTCAGGAAACAGTAAAATATGCCTGGCCAAAGCATTATTAATGTTTCCTTTTTCAATGGCATAACAATGTTCATATATTCTGTTCTTAAGCAGTCTATCGTTTTTTCCAATGTAAAAAGCAGAACATTTTAAACATGAACCTAGATAGACTACTCCCTTTGTGTTACAATTATATTTGCCATTGATATAATATTTTTTACCCCTCACTGTAAAGGAGTTTCCTACCTTAATATGCTCGCACCAGCGACAGTTTTCACATTTGAACATCCCACAGTGTGGGTGGTGACACTCAGAATTGTTGCATTCCAATAAGGCTTTCAAATTCTTGTCCCTTCTAAAAACTACCTGAGGGCAGTCACCAACTTGTTTACTAACTAATTGGTCTTCAACCAAAAAAACACCAATTTTTAAAAATGATTGATTTCAAAAATGGGGCATCTAAAGAAAAGGTAGTTATAAAACTCAGTCTACCTAAATCCCCCCCAACAGAATTAACCTGTTGAATAAAACCAATATCTCCATAGGGTTGTACAATGGTGGTAAATAAGAAGTAGTTCCCAAATTGTTTGGCACGTTGGTTACAAACCTATCACCTATGTTAACTTCTTTTATTTTCAAAATGGGTTTAAATAGGCCACATGACCTTTTGTTGAATGTTTTGGTGCTTTAAATTGAGGTGGGGCGGTTGTTTTAGGAAATTATGTCATTATTCTGTTTGTATTTAACAACATGTTTTTGTTTAAAAATGTCTGAAGTTTACTCATTCTAGTAAACGAAAGCGCTTACAACATTATTTTTGACTCCAGTGTGGTGTTTCTCCATTCTTTGGTTTAGATTTCTTATAAGCCTTAGGTATTGAAATGCATATGACAGTATTTGTACTAAAGGACAGGGTTACAGTATTTTCAGAAGCTCATTACATTTGTTGGAAACTTGCAGTCATCTTTGCAGACTTTACTTGTAAACAAAACAGAATGCCGATCTATCATGTGTGATCCATAACCTGTGCAGTAATTCTTTAAGCAATGTATCTTGAGCTTGTTTTTTGTTTGCTGTTCATTTTTTACTTTGATCATGTTTTCCCCATGAAACAAGTAGATAGTTATTGTCAGGCAGCAGGTCTGTTTTGGATAAGAAACATTTTTACAAGTGGGGGTATCACAGAGCTTGCTACTTTCAGCATGTTACTTGGTACTTTTATAAAGCTGAATATAAATTATAATTAGAACTGTAGTGCAAGGAGAAGTGGTTTGAGTTGAGTGCTGCTTGTTTTTTTTATACTTGATTTTTGACTGGCATTCCAGTAATGTATTTAAAAAGTAATTTATTTTTTCATGCCTCACAACCTTTTTGTTTCCATCTAGATACTAAGTAAGCTGTCATGTAGCCAATGCATTGATATATTTTTTTCTTCTAAACTTCATTTTGTCTTGATTGGACTCTCATAATGATGGTTTGGCACCCAGGGCAGCATATTTAATTAAAGTCCAAGTTTTTATGTTTTTTAGCATAGCACCACCCCTTCCCATTGGACCCACCCACTCAGCTGTCTCCCGCAGTGCCCCTTTGATTTGAAGCCACCAGCCAACACTGGCCAAAGCTACTAACAAAAATATTTCATGTGCAACTTCAAATAAACAGAAGAGGCAGGTTCAAATACAGAGAGAGTTAGCTTTTCCAAAACATAGTTCAGATCTCAAGCAGTTGGAGTGGATTTTCTTGGAGGCCTGATGTGAAGGATGCCTTTTAGGACATGTTTGACCTCATAACGTGAAGAAGGAAGCACATCCATAGAACATAGGTAGAAATGGCAGACACATGCAGTTTAATAGAAGAGCATGCCAGACCAGAGTTAAGCAGTTCAACAAATATTTTAAGGAAATAAGGATATCCACTTGAGAAGGACACTGTCCTTTCTTTTGGTAACAAACAGAAAATCCCTTCCATTAGGAAAAGCATGATTTTCTTGTAGCAGTATTTTCTAGTTTCTTGTAATATCTGTGGCATATCCACAGAAAAAAATATGTCTGAATGGTACTGAGTACCTAACATCCAAACTGTCAAGTTTAGAGTTTGCAATTTTGCATTAATGAGAGAGTAATTTTGCTGTGCGAGTAAGTCCATCTTGTGAGGTAACCTGTGGTAAATGCACTTGGTTAGGTGAAAAAGAAAGGAGAACCATTACTGTTGGAGCCAAAACAAGGTCACCAGTAGCATTTTGGGCTGTCCTTCTTAATTTTCAGAAGGACTTTCAGAATTAGGGGAAAGTGAAGGTAAGCATGAAGAAATTTACCTTTCTGAGAGATTGATAAGGCATCCATTTCCATGTGTCCATGCTTCTGTGCGTGTGACTCTGGAGCAAAACAGCCTGAGCTGCCTTTCACAGTGAATGCAAAAAGGTCTATCTGGAGAGATCTCCACTGATGGATAATCTGCATGCATTCATAAGGGTTTGCCTTGGATCTGCTCAAGTAATCTGCCATTTACTTCATCTGTTAGGGGATATAAGTTGCCGGGAGAAAAAGATAGTGCTGAATAGTAATTTCCTAAGCTCTGATGGCTAACCTGCAGAGATGATAGGATCTTGCCCCCCTTGTTTGCTGACATACCATGTGAATGTGGTATTATCAGTCAGGATTTGGAGTGTTCACAGAGACAAGAGATAATGAAGGTTTTAGAGTGCCAGAATCAGGGCTTTCATTTCATTGACATGTATATGTTTGCACCTGTCCTGCTTTGAATGTACTCCTTGGACTTTTCATGCAATAGAAAAGGCTCTCCAAACCAAGTCTGAAGCATCTGTGGAGACTTTCTGATGGAGAGCATAAAGAAGAAATGGCTCAGCAGCCATCAGTTTGACTCTTTACAGCTTTCCTATCTGTCAGAGCTGCACAGTCGTCTTGCTGAATTTATAAAGTATCAGCCTCTTCTAGACCACAGTCACAAATGATGCATATGACAGACTCAGCACCTTCTGCTGGTTCCTCATTCGATTCATATGTAACTATCGAAACAACAGTTATATTGTCCTGTTCACTGAAAGTTAAATCCACACTCAGTGAAGACAGATTATCTAGACCAAAATGCATTCCTAAGTCATCTGAAAAGGCTTTAACAACTTGTAGTTGCACTTCCAGGTGCTTATCTGATGAATTATATATAATTTCAAGTCATCCACAAAAAAGTAGATGAGATATCCTTTCATTTGATGATTTTTTTTTTAGAGTCAGACTGAATTCATGACCTAGGCTGTTGAGTAAACAGCTTAATAGATTGAGAGCAAAGCAAAACAATAATCGTGACAAAGAATCACCCTGGAATACTCCATGATGAATTTTCCCACCCTCAAGAGCAATTTGTCCTTTTTTTGTGGTTCAACTACAATAAGATTGATCTTATACATCTGTAAGCATTCTATAATTCAGGAGTGAGGAATACTATCAAATGCTTTTTTTGTAATCTATCCATGACATACTGAGATTCCTGTTCTTTTTACAGATTTTCATTATGATTTTATTTAACAAAAGATGATCCTTTGTTTCATATGAATCTCTTTTATTCCCCTTCTATTCTATCGCCATGATTGATTTTTTTGTCTAAGTGACTGTATACTCTATCTGCAACAATTCCTGTATATATTTTACATGTTGTTGGGAGACAAGTTGATGGTCAATAATTATCAGGGTGATCTGTAGGTTCACTTTTAATTATGAGTATACATTTCCCCATTGTTAGCCAATCCAGTGTCATTCCGGGGTGTACATATAAATAGATTTTACTCAAGGCTAAATCACAGTGCAAGGATGACAATCACAGTGCAAAAATGACAGCACCTTTAACCAATGGCACCCGTGTCTCTAATGGGTCTAAGTAACCTGTAAGTGGTTCATCTCCCAGGCCCATGCTTACACTTATCAAAGGTATCAGGACTTGTCAGAGATTTGGATTGCATGGCTAGGCTTAAAAAGGCCCTTGTGGTCATTAGCCTAGTAAACACCTATGTACCTACACAAGCTAGCTGCAGCATCTGGGAGCCTTTCTTAGCTTTAGCACTATCTCAATAGCAGCTACTTCATTCAAATCCATATCTTCTATATCAGATTCCCTTGCTTGTTCTTTTACTTCTTTTATTTTATTTATTTTTATTTTATTTAACATTTGTTGACTGCGAAAGTCCAACTAGGTTCCACAGAGCCTGTTTTCAGCACAGGCCCGGGGAGAAATGCTCCAGATGCATGTCGTTGGAATGTGGGAGGAAACCGGAGTACCCGGAGGAAACCCATGCAAACACAGGGAGAACATGCAAACTCCACACAGAAGGCACCCCAGCCGAGAATCGAACCGGAGAACCTCTTGCTGTGAGGTGACAACGTTAACCGCTGCACCACTGTGCCGCCCATCATTCAACCTCTTTATTGTGCATGACTGGATCCTCATAGATATTTCTCCATAATGCATTCATTTCCTCTTTTCTTGGTGGTATCTCAGCTATTGCTATTTTCTGCCCTAATTCCCTGTAAAATGTAATTGGGTCATCCCTAAACTGTTTACTTTGTATCCTTTCTTTATTTTTCCCAGTGTATCTCCTATGTTTTTCAGTCTGCATAGAGATTTTTAATTTGTCAGAGACAGTATAACTCAAATCATGATCTAATTTGATGTTATATTTTTGTTTTAACTCTCATTTTTCTGGCATTTTTTGAGACTGATTTTCTTTTCTGCATTCTTCTAATAATGACACTTTTCTTAACTGTGTCACAAATGCTTCTAGTCCATGCTTCCATGGTGGTAATCTATTTACCCGTTTAATTTCCTTTACTAATTTATGCTGTCTTCATAATACCTTGTCTGTTATTAATTTCGCTGCACAATAATCTGTTTTGCTAATTTCTGTTATTTTGTGGATCTGTCTTTAAAGTTCAAATTACTTTATTAATTTGCCTTATTAAGTTCTTAACAATCCGAGTCTTATTCACTTTTGGCAGCCTCTGTCTCTCATACATATTATTATCGATTTCTATCAAATCCAGCAGGTCTTCTTTTAATTTTTTTTTCTTCCTGATTGAGAGTTTCTTCTATGGTTTGAGTTTCCTGCTCTTTCTGTCTCTGCATGGAAATATCTTGGCTTTGAAGTCATTGTGGCATTTTGTTTTGTGAGACATCTTTAATGCTCTCAACATTTAATTAAACTAATGAGCAATTTTCTCTACTACTGCACTGCTCTACTTCTTCTGTCACTTCTTCAAGTCATACCTGTTTTAATAAACCACCATTCTGAAGTGACCTCTGAATCTGAGATTCCTATTCAAATCCTTCACTTCGTAACTGATCTATCACTTAATTTTCAATTTCCTCCATTTCTGTATCAAACTGTTTACTTGCCACTACATTAGACTTATATGCTACTATTCTGTTTTTTGTATTCTATTTTTCGTAACATCTACCATGACTGGGTGCCTTTACCTGCATGTACTTTCAAATATTTTTGACTTTGCTTTATGATTATTAGTTAACTTTCATTTCTTTTCAGTATATAAACTACACCATATTAGATGTCGCTTCTTCTCTAGGGTCCATTCCTCTTTCTTTAATTTTGCAAATACCTGTAGATTTTATCTTTCTCTCTTAATAGTTCATTTTTTGCTTCTTTTTCCAACTTATTCAATGTCTTCTTGTCTACATACTATCTTGTTTTTATTCGGTCAATTAATAATCTCAAATTGGTGTTGGTAATGATTGCCATTTTTTTTCTATTTCAATGATTTTTTTCCCTTTGTTCTTGCAGTGTAACCCCTTTTCAGGAACTCTGGATTAGTTGCATAACAGAAACAAAACATAATTTCTTTTTTGTCTTCAAATGTCCATTTCTCCATTTCCAAGCATCTTGTCTGGCTGGTAGAGTTTTTAACTTTTTGTGGACTATTATTTTTTGTTGCAGCAGTGAGGCCCTCTATTGAAAAATGGCCTAACACAGCAAGATCTCTTCTATTCCTTTGCACCAGTCACTCTACCAGTCCTGACCCTAGTGCCTTTGCTAGCTTTGCCAATTTTTATCCTGGGATAAGTACACTCAGCTCTTTCTTTTTTTTTTTCTTTATTTTGTTTTTCATGATATTTGAAAGTCTATATATCAGTTTTGCCTTTGTGGGATTTAATTGAGAACAGGCCCACCTCGTGAAAGTA